>NW_021637005.1:0-76883 GCF_004799145.2 Neltuma alba | reverse complement strand
AAGATATATCATCGACAGATACTTCACATGATTCAGTACTCACTATATAAATTGAAAGAAATAAAGCCGATGCAGAGAACATGAACAAACCTGCGGGACTTTTTCTCTTTCCGAAGAGAAAACTCATGGCGAATGAATCAGTACCACAACTAGAAACCGAAACCCAGTAACTCAATCAAAGTTTCACAATCTGACCCGATAGGATGTTATTAAGGATGGATTTAGAGGTCGAAGATCTCGTTGATCGATATTGCTTGCGGTAAGCGTTAAAGGAAGGAAAGGAATCATCAACGAACGAACCACCCCATCTTCTTCTTCTTCCCTCAGACCTGCTCGGGGACCCCACTTACCACCGGCACCTTCGTCGTTTTAATAAACGGCACCTCCAGATTGTGTCGTAGTGATTTGGGTTGTCGGGTCCATAACAATATCTTGGCCTTAGAAATAACAGGCTAAACGTGGAATGCACAGAAAAACAAAGGCCATAGCCCATAGCCCATAATCGAATTTTGGTCTACATTCTATAAAATTCTAATTTGTGAATACTGTGCCTGCCACTTTATAGACTGCCAGAAGGTAAATAGAGTAGAGAGAGAAAGCCTGTCGGGTCGGATTCTTCTACCCGCATAATTTGTGTTTGTGAGAAAGTAGTCCCTTCTGCTAGATTAATCCTATTAATTCATTCATGAAAACTTTCCATTATAAAAAAATAATGTACGGGAAAAGTTTAACTAGCATCAAAGTAATAATTTTTTATCATTATGTTGAACTTTCATTTGTTTATTTTGTAAAAAAGTAGTACTGGATTCGAATTTTTTGAAACTAGAAACATGTGAATCCATTTAAAATAAGAGAATAGTAAAAAAACAGTGAATATGATACAAAATCTTATTCCATGAATATGTATATATATATTAATCTGTGTCACATCGAGATTAATTACTCTAAAAAAACTGTACAAAATTAAAATCCAATAGCTGATAAAAATGAAGTTGGAGGCCAAGTGAGACACAGCAAAATGCCATGGGAGATCATACATGTAGATATAGCTAACTGAGCTTACAGATAATATCTATCTATTCTATATATATACATAACCCCGAAATGATTAATTTGGAGTCGATATATATATATATAATTTGGTTCACAAAAACAATAATTAGATTAAAGGTAGAGTATTAATAATAATGAATGGGATATTGGCAGCATAGAACTGGGCATGTGTACGTATAGTAAGGTCACAGTTGGTGCTTGGTTGGTGAGCAACATGCCCAGTGTTTGCACACTGGCATTGCCATTTATGTTATATTGGTTTATTGCCTCCTTTCCATTCATCTTCAAAACTTTATCACTCTCTAATTATCATTTCTTAGCCTCATATTAAATCTTGTCTTATTCTTCTCTCTCTCCTGCGTCTAATATCTGTCTCTTTCTGCTTTTAATTTTCAAGTTCCACACTTAGGGGTGTTTGGATAGAAACCAAAACTATGGTTTCAGAAGTGTTTTTACGGATTAAATAAATATGTGGAGAGGTTACCTTGTTTTGCAAAAAAATGTTCTGAAACCGCGGTTTTGAGAATGCCAAACACCATTTTGCAATTGATAGGCATGGTTTCTAATGAAATGAGTTTTGGCTGCTTGAGCATCAGATCTCAATTTTTTTATTTTTTTGGCTGAAAGATAATCTCGAATTTGAGTTCCCGTGAATGTTAAAAATACATTTGAAAAAGTTACCTTTAATTGGGTTCAATAATACTTGAATCTAACCAATTGGATATTTTTATGTTAAAAATAATAATAATGAGTTTTTCTATCATAATTTAACGTGAGGTATCATTTTTTTTTTTTTTTGGCCGAAAACGTGAGGTATCATTGAAAGTAATTTTTTACCTGCCAAAGTTTATTATTGAATTTTGTACGAGTGAAATTGTGAAGTATTAACCAACTTACAATTTAACTGTCCTAAAGTTGATTGGGTGACATGGAGATTTCAATCACCTAAAAAGATGAGCCATTATATTATGAGATATGATTTGAGATTGTAGGCTTTTCTTTTAATAAAGTAAACATATGTAATTAGAACATCTAATAATGCAAAAGTTAATTTTTCGTTAACCGAACTTATCCGTACAGCATCTCCATTGATCTAATTATTTTGTAGTCATTATATCTAATCCCTCACCTTGACAATTAGCCCCCATTTGCATATCTCAACAATAAGATATTATGCATTCAGAAAAAGGCGGAGTGATTTTTTTTAATTATATATAATTAAACACATAGATGCATATAAACTTGTTAATATCATATTCGAAGCCGGAATTTCATCTAAGCATGATGAATAACACTGCTATTGAAACAACTTGCTGTTGATAGATTTTTTGTTTAATTTTATACGCAGGTAAAGAGATAACATGAGATTTTAATACAATTTTTAGTTCAGATTTTTATCATTGACAGCAAGGAAAGTAACTGGGTATCATATGATCTCTATAAAGTTGATAATACCCTTGCTAAGTCATGTTATGATTTAAGGGAAATGGATAGTTTAGCTTTTTAATAATTATTTTGAATCATTCTTCATTTTGATCTTCTTATGAACCATATGATAAAGAGAACGAAATGGTTAGGTTTTAATATTTTTTTTTTGAAAAATTTGTTTTCAATAATATTCGATTCAAATAATTGTAAAATATCAATTGAAAATAAGCTCTGTTGTAGCAAAATTGTCAAGAAATTTAATTTTCAAATGTAACTTCATGTTTGTCACTAGTATTCTTGTTTATAACTGCAGCTCAATTTTTAGAAAAACTTTCTGAAGACCTCACTATTAATTCAATTTTTTGGCACTTGCACGTGATCCTCATATCACATTCAATGCTCTGTCCCATTTTAAATATAAAAAACAGATGGGAATTTTACTTTAATCCTAAATAAGAAAATACAAGACTTTAATATACTTTGTTTTATAAATTAACATTTTTTCTCTAAATTATCCCTATTAAGTACATATAGCAAATGAGTTTCATCAAAGAATAGTTCTAACTTAAATGATGATTGAAGAGGATATGTTTGAAAAATCTACATAATTTTTTTTTTCAAAAATAACTGTTTTAATTATTTTTTTAATATTTACAAATTGATTATCTGATTCTTACATTCAAATAATTATGAGATTAAATCAGAGCAGAATTAAGAGCATCTCTAAAAGTATTTTCTACATTCATACGGAGTTAACCTAAACGCGTTGTGCTTATGCAGCCGTATAACTTTTCATATCTTCATCTTATTAAAATTCTTCCCTTCCAACCGAACATCTGGGTAAACTATTGCAATGGCCGTAATTTAATTATTAGTACCTCTGATGCTTAATATAATAGCTTGTTGATTAATTTAAGTAGATTAAGAAAGTTTATTAAGTTAATTATTTGTAATAAGTAAGTATTGTTCTTCTTAAAATACCCTTACTAATTATGTGTATTAGCTAGAACTACCATTTAATGGAACATTTAACATGTGCAACTATTATAGGACTATTTTGAAAAAATAGATAAATATGAGAGATAAAGTGGATTGGAGTCTTATAATTAGAACCAGATTGAAAGTCAAACAAATTCTTATTATCCTCTAATACTTGACATTACATTGGATTTGGATATCAGATCCCTAGCAATAATTTCAAATTGTAAGGCTTAAAATCTTTAACATGCTTCCTACATAATGAAATTGCAAGTAGTTGGTAAGTCATGTTTTGATTTCTTCAATCTTAATCTTTGAACCTTAGCAACGTTCACGGGGAGATGGCAAATAGGTCAACTTATTAGCACTAGTTTGTCTCACTGTCAATTTTGAAAAAAGCTTTTTAATTTAAACAAAAAACAAAAAACAAAACAAAAAGTAGCTTTGGATTTGAGGCATTATGTCATTTTCCCTCAAGTTGACCTCTTCATCGCCTTATGAAAATGGCCCTACTTTGTCTGCTACATATGCTCCTATAATGTATTACCCTTTTGTATGTTAGTACATTTTATATATGATTTTATCTTTGAATCGATGTTATGAGATTTTTGTGAAGTGTTGAAATCCAAATTAAAAGTTTTTATTTTAACTGTTTTAACCAAACCCCACTATTTTACAAGGATCATTTCACTCAGTTTCACTGCTGCAAATTTATTTATTTGAACAATTATGTTGTACGCTGTGTTGGAATAAGATTGAATCTCGTCATCAATAATGAGCTTCAATTATGGCTTTAGTTACAACCAAAAAAATAAGATCAAAATTCTCACTGTACTTGGGGACTTTTTTAGAGGGGGCAAAAAGTAGTATGCTGTAATCATTAATTAAATCTTCAAGGTTGGAAACAATTTTTAATTTTAATTTTAATTTTTGGGGTAAAGTGGGAGACATTTTACTATCCTCCTCCTGATGCCATCCATGTGCAAAAGCTTCCTCCTTTTTCTTACTTAAACTTTTGTTTTTCTTGGTTGGGTACAATCTCTGCTTTTCCCCCCTTTATTTTTCTTCTCTCTGTTAATCTTCTTTGACAAACTCTGCAAATTGATTCTAACCTCAATGCTATCTTCACTTATATTATTATTTGTATCCCTTGATCTCTCACCTCCACCCAACTATAAATTAAATCTTATTATAAATTTATTATGCAGATTTTTTAAAAAAATAATGATTCAAAGAGTAAAAAGGCTAAATTCAGCTGACACTTATTCCATAGACTTACATTGCAAAGAATCTTCTCAAAATGTATGCACAAGGCAAGAGTTCTCCTCCAAATTATTGAGCTTTTTTTTTTCCCCTAAGATTTTTTTTTAAATCTCAAGTGCCATTTGAAAATGCCCATTATTATTCACCTCATGTGCAATCAAAAAATTGTTCTTTTTTCCCCCGCATCGACTTGATGCTTTTGAAATTCTTATTCTAATGTTGAGAAGAATCAAATTCAGGTCATTCAAAAAAAAAAAAAACCCTCGCATGCTTAGAACGTATGAGTATCATCTATATGTAATGAAACAAAATAGTCCTGAATTAAAAGTCCACAACGCATTACATTATAATTACAGCGAATTACAAACGCAAACCATTAGCAATGGCCTTGTTTGTTTCCAGATTAGTAGTTTCATAAACAGGAAGCTCTTCTTGGTACCTCCTTCCACCTCCAATCAGATGATCTAACTCAAAAAGATCCGAACTTGAACAGCTCAAAGCATCATCTTCATCTTCTTCCTCCTCGCCATTATGATTGTACAACAATCTGAAATCAAACTCACCCTTTCTTGATCCATTTTCTTTGGCCATAACAGAGTTTTTCTTCTTCTGCTTCTTCTTCTCGTCCTCCTTCGTTGAAGAGTTTCTTGTGATTTTTCCTGCACTGCTAGGAATGGCATTATATCTGGATCATTCTGGCAGACAAATTTATGCTGAGAATCCTCGCCCAGAATTATGTTTACGGGGTAAAATTTAAAATTTAACGCTCCTCTTTACGCCATTGTTCTTTTTAGCCCAAGAGGGTGTTTTGCTCATGCAAGACCTTCTTGAATATGAAGAAGCAGAGGAAGAAACACATGGAGACTGACATTTCTGCTCGAAATTAACATCTTCCACCGCCCCAACGTAGCACATTTTCGCCTTCTTCACGCTTCCATAGTTGAAGATAGAGCTCAAAAAACTAGCTATTCGACTTCCTGGTGACATCGGTTGCTTCACTTTCTGTTTCTTTTGCTTCTCTGAGTTCAGCCTCTTGTCTGATTTAGGCCTCGATCTCTGTTTACAGCTCGTCTCTGTCTCCGACGACGAAAAGAATCCTCCTGAACTGCACTCTGAAGAGCTGTGGGAACTCTGCTTCTCCATCCAATCTTCAACCATAAATGTTGATCGGCGAAGATGTTTCATATCCCTGACTTTGCCATATTCATTTCCCAGAGAAACTCCACCGCTGCGGCGCATGTTGCTCTGTTTCGTGTGGTGAACTTCCTTGCAGAGACCCAATTGAGAATCTTCATCAAGATCTGATTTTGATTGGTCGGTGGAACGGTAAATGGCGTCAAGGAGAGATGAAGAGAAGGAGGGGGTCCTTCTGCTTCGTGGGTACGAGCCATCTCGCATCGATCTCTCCCTTCTGTGCATCTTTGAGGCATGCAGATTCCGCAGGAAAAGACCAAATCTACAGAGAAAAAATGAAAGAAATATGCGCAGGACAATTTAGTTTAAGGAAGGAAAAGAGCGATGGTCAGTGAGGAGGCAGGCAGGGAATGTCAAACGCTGAGAGGAGCACCACTATACATGTGTGGATATATATATAGAAAGCAAGTAGAGATAGAACAAACGTGTGCAAAAGAAAAAGAAAAACAGAGGACATTGCGTGCGAGGTTGGAAAAAAGAGAGTATGGGGTTTTCGTTGAACGTGTGAGGAACGAGATAGCGTTATTAAGTGTTCTGAGTAGAAAAGCAAGCATGTTTGGGTGTTGCAGTAGTGCACTGTACAGCTTTAGGTGAACATAAATGAGAAATGTCATACCGCACACTTTGTGACTGAGCACTGAGTAGAGAGAGAGAGAGAGAGAGAGAGAGGGGGGGAATGTTAAAAAGAAAGAGTTGAAACTGATTAAAAGTGAACACCGCGCGTGCGGGCAATCTTTTTGAGGAGACCACACTCACACGACTTGAAGATTCATTATTCATTTGCTTGTGCATTGCTTCTTTCTTTCTTTCTTTTTAGTTTTTACCAGTTGAAATTGAGTTAAATTCAGTTGTATCATTTGATGACTTGGCTGTTTGCTTGTTTGGTTGGTTGTTTGTTTGTTTCTTTTCAAGTTTCCACATGCATTCACTTGAGTCCTTTGGTAGAGATAACACAGAGCATAGGATTCTGATCAAGGGCTAACCCAACTGCATTTATTTCAGTCCTATTCATCTATCAGATCCAAGCTCACAAGCCTATCTTGTTGCAATCACTAATGCAAGCCGAATCTCTGTGCTCTGTTTTCTCTTTTTTAGCCCTTTTATGAACACTCACATACGTTCCCTGCGAGTCTTGATTTTCCAAAGGGCACAATCTCTTCAGTCAGAAAAGCCACAGGCTTTGGTCCCTTCCAAGTCTCACTTCTTCAACCAGAAATGAAGAAGTGGTTGAACAAAATAAGAGAGTTCATTGTGAGGAATTGAACAATCACTTTTAGGGTGTGTTTGGGTGACACCCCAAACCATGGTTTAGGAATAATCTACCAAACACCCCCTCCAAAACCAAAACTATGGTTTTGGGTCAAAACCATGGTTTTGAAAAAAGAAAATTTTTTTGCTTTTAGAGAAAAAAGGGAGAGTGTGAGGGCCTATATGATATGTATCTTGTTATTTTTTTTATAAACATATTTTTTTATAATATATTTAATCTTATATTTTATAAATATATACACATTATTATTTTTAATTAATTATCTTTATGTATTATTAATTATGTTGGTAGAAACATATTATTAACAATTTTATTCTTCAATTAAAATATATCATAAAATCTATTTTTTCTGTAATTATCATATTAACTTATGTCTTTTTTTTAATAATTTGTATATATAAAAAGTGCTTCTGATAACAACTATCCAAACACTCTCATTTCTCAGAATCACTTTTTTACAAAATCTATTCTTCACAGAATCTATTTTTCCCAGAATCTATTCTCCAGAATCACTTTTTCAAACCACGGTTTGGTTTCATCCAAACACACCCTTAATCGTATTTCAAGAAAGTCAATTGACTCACTATACTCGTAATATAGATAGTTTGAGATAATGCGTTATTGAAACATTAATGCAAGCATGTTTGAAAATGAGCATGTTACTCATTGGGGTTAAACTTTAGCCTCACTCGAGGTGGAATCCCCTTTATTAAAAATGTGATTTTCACATTATGAGATTTTGGCAAATTTATGCAAAATTAAAGAAGAATGGATGAACTGATAGGGGTTAGGTAATAGGTCTGATAATTCCTCACAATGCAGTGAATCGAAGTTTAAATTTTTATTAAAAAAGTCATTTTTAACACTTAGTATAACCTTAAATATACTTTTAACAAGAAAATATATATGTTTAATCAAAAAGGAAAATGGGCGAAGACTGCAAGCACTCGCTGTCCAGGATTTTATGCTCTGCCCTTATTCCAGCTTGATGGCTTTCTGACATCTTTGGATATTTCTTAGGATGTTTTGCCTTGTTTTAGTTTTTGTCCGTTTCCTTTGTGTATCACAAGAAGATGATGATGATGAATGGATAATTAGTTAATGCCTAATGGGTTCTGATGTGTTCCTCCGTCCTCGCTGATGGGTCTTGACCCACTTTTGAAACTTGGGTTGCCACAGACTCACAGTGCTTCTTCAGGGTCTGTTTGCATGACACTGGGCTTTAAAAATTTCAACAAAATGATAAGTATCCAAATCCTTTTTAACGAAAAATAAGTATCCAACTCAATCTCTGTTTTTTTTTGTCAACATTGGATTCGAGACTCACAAGTGTTAGTGTATGTCTCTAAATTAAAAAAAAATGTTTATAAAAATATTTATAGATTACCTACTAACAAGGTTCTTACATTATCAGTAAGATTCAAATTCACAACTTTATGAATTATGAGTCGACTCCTAATTGATTTGATTAATTCTTGTTGGCTTCAACTCAATTTCTTCTAGACTTTATTGAACGATGCTTAATTTTTGCATGGTAATGAAATAATTAATAAGTTGGTTTTATTTTTTTTATGTGTTTTAATTAAGCAGAAATGACTCTTTTGGACCAAAATTTTAATTTAATTTAAAATAACAAATAAATCATCTTAGTGTAATTTTATCTTTTTTTTTCTTTTGTTTCTTATTTTTTTTGAATATTCCAGCTTTTGTTCCTCGTGCCATTTTTTATTTCTTTTCTTTTGTAATTTCACTAATTTCTCAACTTGCAAGAGATTATTCTTGCCCAAAAAAACCTTACAAAGATTTTACTGTTCCATTCTCATTTTATTTAGCTTGCAAAGATTCTACAGACCTATTCCCATCTCATTTATGGGAGTTCATATTTTCATGGGAGTTTATGTTTGTGTTTTTCTGTTTCACCTTTTTACCCAAAAAAAAAAAGTGAGCTTTGTGCACGCATATTTAGTATACTAGTAAATATCAGTGTGACCTTCCAATTTTTTTTTTTTTGCTAAAGTACAGGTATCCTCAATCATATTCGAGGCACTGTCAGGCATCTCTTTTAATAGGATTTAAACCTTAGTTTATCATATTGTGAGGGACTAACTTTTTCTGTTAGACTTAATCCCTATGAAACACACAGGATACTAAACTAGGTTTTGCTGCCCGTTCGTAAAAACATGGGGGATCAAGATAAGACATGAACAATGGACCTCCACGAAATTATATGTGATAAAAAATTTTAATAAAAATTCTTGTGTGTTGGCAAGAATAAGAAAAGGACGCCTATGTGGGATAAAAAGGTGAGCACATAAGAGAGAAGATAAAATCTCAATGTCGGGGAAAGAAGGATACAACGCAAAAGACGATACATAAATTAAAATATATTATCTCTAGTTTTAATTATAAAACCTCATTTGTAGACTGTAAGCGGGGTTTTATAATTAGAACTAGGATAGTATTTGAAAAGGCTGTAGGCAGTGAAAAATGGAGAAAATTCTTAAAGATTGCCATGAATTATCACGAAGGGAAAAAATGAAGAGAGGATTATCATAATTTGAAAGAGAGCATATATTCCCGCACGGACCTGGTGAAGCAGCTTCTGGAAACATCTTAGTTTATGTTATTTGGTTACTTGGTGAAAACAAAGAAGCATGCCGCAACTAGAAAATGGATATATGAAAGGGCACAAAAGAAAATGACAGTAGATTCATTCTTTGAATCCCAATTTGAATAGCTATATAGAATTTACACCCACCACACTTCTAAAGTATGCTCTTTTGATCCGCCAATATCTGAAAGAAGTAACTAATATAAGTTAACTTCCCCACCCTCATCCCACAGAATAACCTGACCCGATCACACAATTAAAAGCGTGATCCCATCGGATTAATATTTAGATAGATAGAGAGAGAGAAAGAGAGCCCAAAACGGAGAGGTGCCAGTGGCACCTCTTTCTGATATGTGATTCCCTATAGTGAGACTTAGTAGTATCGCAAAACAGATATGAAACAATTTGATATGCAGAGCCACCTCCACAATTTGGATAGCATCAGCAGCCACCAATTCCGTTCAATCTTACAAATATTGTTCATGTATTCTGGCGCGGTTCTCTTCCCACCATAATCTAGCATGCATCTCCCCAAATTTTTCTCGGCTGCACATCACATGGAAAAACAACCAGAATTATCAATTTCGATTCAATTCCATGTCAAAATGTAATCAAGACAATGAGCACAAATGTACATCTCAAATATGCCTCTGTTTAAGCGCATGCACACTTACCTTAATGGTTACCAAGAAAAAAAATTACAAACCTTGAGACTGGAATTAATTGGACACCATTACTGACTATTGACAGTGATAGATAAATCAGAATTTATGCAGAAACAGACCAGAGCAGCAATTGTAGAGTTTGTTTAAAATTTTGGAAATAGTTATAGGTTTGTCCGGTCAAATCTACGAAGCATTCATATTTCAACAACAGGGCTTCGTTATGTCTAATGAATATCCGGCTCATCAAAATATGTGACAAGATAATTCAAGATACATTTGAAAATTATATCTTGAGGTTTCTTGCCATTTGTATAATATCATGTTCTTGTTCTGTATCTCGTAAGTGCTTCTTAGTATCAAACTCAACCAACTGCAAGTGCAGTTGCTGCTAGCATGGATGTCATTATAATGACCTATCAAGTAGCAATTATATGTCTACCCACAACAGCATAGCCACGAAGGGAATACGTCTGGCCATACAATTGAGCGTAAGCTTACCTGAATCTTACTCTTCTGAGCTCCCTTTTACCGGCCGGTAATGCTCTAATGGTAATATAAACCCCAGGTTCATCCTGCTCAACCCATTCAGTCTCCAGATCGCTGGCATTGCTGATTGAAAGATCCCCGGAGCGATCAGCTTCTCTGGATGAGCTACTTCTCATGGAGGCGTCCATTGATGATATTTCTGTCTTGGCTGCGCTAATGGTGGAAACTTTAGGAGTTGAGTTCATACCATTAGAGTCATAGTGATGCCGGGATTGCATTGATTGATGATCAAAGGAATCAGAGGATGAGTATCCCATTCCCAGTCCTGGAGGACGGTACAAATTACGAGGTAAACGTTCCCTAGTTAGTGGAGGTGTCACTGGGCTGTCTTCCGCTGATTCAATCTTTGAGCTCTGTTTTTGACGCAGGGAAATAGACCATATTAAACAAGCATCATGGGGGATAGACAAATCCGTTACCCCCTTTCCTTTAAAGATCAGGTAATGAATAAACAACTGATGACAGTGGCAAACTATTGACAATTTCAAGATGATGGCTAAAACTAGCCTCGCTAAAATACATTAGAGCAAATGTAAATATTATATGTGTTATGCCCAAAAAAAGGGAACAAATACTACATCTAATCTCCAGAAAAAGTCAGTTAACTCTAATTAAAAATTAATATAAATAATTTATGTTGTTGATTTCTAAGTGAAATTTTCATTTCTGAAATGATTTTTGATTAAACAAAATATCTGTGAAGAATAAAAAGAGCCCAGTTGAATAAAATTTTTAGAATATAAATTTGACATGTCAATATTTCAATTTTTAATATTTAAATTAAATTACTTTATTTCATTATTTGTTAATTTTAGAATATAAATTTACAATCATATTTGTACATATATTATTGAACAATTAATCATTTTTATATAGTCATATAACTTTCCGTTTTCTTGCCCATTAAGCTACTCTGCTTTCACATGTCAAAAGGAGCCCCCCGGGGGGGGGGGGGAATAATTTGCTTTCAATCTTCCATACATGCATGCGCCTTCTTGTTACTAAGTTGGCCATGATAATGCCCAAGAGGTATTGAAATTCAGAGCTTACCTCATCTTCGGATCTTGGTGGCGTTGGAAGAGGGAAAGCTTGGCGGTTAAACCTTCGAACGTTGTAAAGTTCCATAACTTTGTCGTAGTTCTCTGCCCACCATCTTTGAGCTTGCCATTTGTTAAACATCTCGCGACTGTACATCGAAAATAAAGCTAAATTCAGTCCCAGTTCCTTAGTCCTGACGACTGTATAAATCATACATGAGAATACTTCGCCAATGCGCATAACAACTGTGGGACCGTTGGTGATCAATTCATCATGAGTAGAACTGCGCGTTTGATTATTGCTAATTTTTTTAAGGATTGAAACCAAAATTGAACAAAACTTTATGTAAAATAAATTCAAATTTAGATACACGAAGTGATTTTAGACGAAATGAGGGGATAAATAATCACATAATAATGGACCCCCTCTCTGACATATGGTTTCCATAAAAGAACCTTGCCTACTTAAAAAAAATCAGGATTTTTCCACACCCAAATTAAATAAATTCTGAAATAAGCAATCAAGTGTTTTGAGAATTGAGTGGTTTCCTACTCGTCCTTGCCATCCCTATTTATCTATGTTTGGTAGGGCGGTGGAACAATAATTGTTTCATGTTAAAGTTAATCAAGCATTTTAGCGTGACTAAAGCTTGAAACCTTCTACCCAAACCCAATTACCCTATTATTATTATTGTTATTGTTATTATTGTCATGTTTTTTAATTAGGCTTGACCAAACAGTTAGTTTCTAATGGTTTGTGACACTGTTTTCAATCATGCGAAGTCACTCAATCGATACTTTTTGACAAAGAATGCTCGAAATATAATTAAAGGCATACCCGGTCATTCGGTGGACGGAATAAAGCAGATCCCAGGCCAACATTGACCTTACACTGGGGTTTGTCTCCGCGATTGAAAACAAGTGGGTCCAGGTTTAATGTGTCAACGACATCTCTAGACGCACCTAAACATGAAATGATATGGCTGGTTGAAGTAGTTCTAGTTTTATCCTTATTATATCATTCCACACCTTAAATTTCCGAACTAAATTGAGGGAGAAAAATTAAATGATGAATACGAATGCACAGACTCCACTAACCCCATAGGTGTTGAGATTGCATCACAGGTCACTAAGTAGGGCCAGCACAACATGATGCACCCTATTTCTCTGTGCTTTTAATATTCTATACGATAACAAAAGAAAATTAAGAAGGGGCCAAAACCCTATAACCTATGTTATCTCTATCTTTTGTGGCTGGCCGTCTTGTAGAGTTTCATATTTTGTCCTGTATAAAGATCTTTGGAGAAAATGGGGGCTTTCCGCAGCATATTGCAGATTGAAAGACAAAATGCTAGCAGAGGAAAACAAAGTCACCAAGAATGAGGCACGGAAAAATTTTAAAAAAGGGAGGGGTTTCATCCGACCAAACGACATGCTCGGGTTAAAAGTTTGCCAACACAATCACCACTGACCCACCTCCACTAACAAAGCCTCAATAGGTTCTCCTTTTGGGACCTCTTTTGGATTGCTTTTGGCAATGGCGTGAAAATACTGGGGAATGTGGTCCCCGCAGCCAAACTCTTTCAATTTCATATTTCCGGAGAAGGAGTCATATCACTGATGAAGGGATTCGTATTTGGACTATGGATACTTCACCAGATTAGGCGTGGCGAGCAATGAGAATCATGGTCGTGATAAGATATTATAAATGAGCAAGCTCAAATGCACATAAAAAAACAAAAAATCATTAAGTTCTGCACTTGGTGCAATGCTCTAGCAGTCCCCTACTAGGGGGGTGTGGTTGGTTTGATCCCACAAAGCCTTTTGCGACCCTTCCAAACAATAATAACAACAATAAAAAAAGCTCAAGTTCTGAGAATTTTATTTTATTTTACCAGAGACAAGTTCTGAGAATTTGGAATATTTCAAACAAGAATTATAAGATTTATTTGGTGGATTATCACAACTTGCATTCATCAGATCAAAAAACATGCAAATGATTCATTTGCCCTAACTCTTCACAACCCAATTTAAATCACCTGTGTACTTTACTCTTTCTACATATAAGATCTACTTTATAGTTTAATTTATATCATAATGTGAATCTTATATTTAAAACCGGAAATAGTATTTAAATTTGACCTCTACAAAGACTATTAGATATATTAATAAAGGACTACTATAAATTAAGGAGTATTATTACTATAAAAGTCATGGCTTTATTATTATTATTTGATTTTGTGCATACATAAAGTGTACAATAAGTTGTTCACAAAAAAAAGTGTAAAATAACTTATATTATATTATACATTATTTTCTGGCCAAAAAAATAAATTATTTATGAATTAAAAACAATATGGCTTTTTAAGTGGGGGCAGAATTCCGTAAGAGGGCACTAACGTAAAGGACATCTAGATTATTGGGTTTTTAATTTTTTTGTCGTTAAATTAATCAACCCCTCACTTTTAAAACCATTAGACAGGGATAGCATTTCATTAGAGGGCACTAATGTGGGAAACACCTGGATTATTTTGCAAACATGGACTCCCACTCAGATTAGAAGTGCCACGTAAGAGAAAAACTGAAGACCCCTCCCCCTCGCATCACCCGCTGCCACCACTACCACGGCACTATCATTTTCATCTGCTCCCTCTACAACTCATGGATTCCGCAATCACAGTCCCACTCTCTTTTGTGGCTTCCCCTCTGCCTCAATCTCGCTCTTTGGTCCCTCTCTTTCTCTGCCCCTCCCTGAAACCCCTTCCTAATCTTCATATTTCAACTCCTTATATATGGAGGGCATCGCCGAACGTAATGGGCGGCAATAGTCCCTAAAATTTTCAGATTCATCGCTGCAACTGTGGCCATTGCAACTGGTCACTCGTTGCAACATGGTGTAACTGATGATGTTCAGTTAACCTTCTCAACGTCTCCATGAGCAGAAGACTCCACCTTGTTCCCCCTATGTGGCACTTTTAATCTGAGTTGATAGTTTTAAGACAAGTATCCGCCACATCAATGCCCTCCAACGAAATTCTTAATATCATTAACGGTTCAAAATTAAGAGACTCATGAATCTAATGACTCAATAAAAATAGCCCAAGAATCTGGTTAAAAATTTAGAAAAAGTATAAGTAATTAATTTCCCATATATACATATGGTATGATTTAAAAAGAATATCTAAACACACAATTTCTTAGTATCTATCATCATATGCCTTTGTTAAAAATTATATAAGCATCTGTTGTACATTTAATTATTATATAATTCATTTACAATTAAAAATTTACATTCCGCTTTTCATTAAAATATAATGATAAATACTCAGATAATTTTATCTCAATGTTAACCTAAAAATTTCCAATATGTAATATAAAAACCAAGAATGCAAAGCGCGCGAAAAATTGACGGGGGACAAATTGACAGTCCACCGTAGCAAAAAGCACACAATGTCATGATCACGATCCAGATGCTTTAGGGTCCCATCTTGACCAACACTGTAAACGCAGGGCACAGTCGCCGTCTGATCAGACCACGGCGACATAGAAAAGAACCACCACACGACGGTTCATGCCTGCCTGATTCTAAACAGGAACAGAGAAAAGAAGAATTGGAGGCCTACGTACCTGAACCGTATTCGCTTCAGATCATTCCCACCACGCGGAAGTGAAACAAATGTGATCAGAACGCCAGGCTCCACCTGCGCCACCCACTCTTTGGGTTCGTTCTCTTCCACGAACAACACCACCGGGTCCACCCGCCGTCCACTGGACGAATTCGGCGTCCCTTCTCCGCTCGAAATCCCTTTGAGCCTCGCTTCCATCTCCTTCCCCCATGTCCTCGTCGTCGTCGAGCTTGAGCTCCCTGTTCTCCGGTACGACCACCGGAAACGATCCGAATCCGTGTCTGACTCGATATTGCTCCGGAGTCCAGTCTGCGTGGGCGGCCCCGTGCAGGGACTACAATGCTTGTACGCTCCCGATGCTTTCAACGCCATATCCTTGATCTAAAAAATGTCCATTCAACAACAGTTAAATTGAAGCAGATATTTAACGAATAAGACAAATAGATTTGGACTTTAGCGTTCGCATACAGTTATGGTTACGGGTCCGTACCTGAGACGTAAGGGATTTGATGGCTTGGTTCTTAGAATCGGGATCATCGGGCTGACTCAGCGAGTCACTCCCGGGTTTCTTGGGACGAGCTATGCACGTAAGCATTTTCCGGTTTTGTACACCTGAGCCAATTCGCCAATCTTTGCAGAATAAACTACCAAAAGAGAGAAGAACTGAAAATCAATTCATATTCGATTCCGCAACTAAAAGAATCGATCAACATTGCAAAATTAGAGAGAACAAGCTAAGTACCTGGATTCGTGAAACCTGATGGAGATTGAAAGGCAGATGAAGGTGAAGCCGAAGGTGGTTCGATGTTAAAGCGCGAGAATCAAGGCAGTAACCAGACGTGATTGTGTAAATTTGGTAGGTGTGAGCGTGCTCTGCTTTGCTTGGTAAGGGCTATAATGGAATGGGGGAAGGAGGAGTGACACTTTCATTTCAGTGTCCGGGACAGTGCCTTCACGCTTTATTCTTCTCTTACCTGTTACCGGATGCTAACCGGCAAATTGGCCCTGCGCGCTCAATTTTTATTTCTTCAAGCTTCACATACTTGTTTTCCAAGGAGCGGATCGTCATGAACAATCATAAATCCAGCTAAAGTTAGCCTGTCTATTACGGCCTGATATCAAACAAGCCGGGCCTGCCCAAATCTTACACAGGCTTTTTCTCGGCCTCCCAATTATGACCTTTCAAGTCGATCCCAAAAAGATGGCTTCAAAACTTATCTATTACATTTTGAATTTTTTGTTTACCAAAAACCTTTTTTCCATTACACTACTTCCGATTCTTAATATAAAAACTAATTTGACTTTTAATTTAGTTCTAAATATAATATTTTAATCTATTTTATTTCTCATATTTATCTATTTTTTTTAAAGTGATCCTTGTAAAAGTTGCAAATATTAAAGGTTTCATTAAATGGTAATTCAAACTAATACACATAATTAGCAAGAGTATTTTAGGAAAAACAATACCTATTATTATAAATAACTAACTTAATAAAATTTTTAATATATTCAAATTAGTCAACTAGTTTTTATAATAAGAATCAGAGGTAATATATGAAAGAGGCGTCACATTTAGTGTCCCGACAAGGTTGTTTTCCATTAAAAAGATACATGTGCATAGGAAAAAAAAATCAGGGGAACACTCATGTACGCACAGATTTTAAATTATCATTGATATGGATTTTAAGATAAAATTTATTCATTGACCAAGAATAGCAAAACAGATAATCTTTTTTACATGGCTAGAGAAACAGAAACACATGCCACTGCAGAAACAGCAAGGCAGAACTAAGATGCAACATAAAACTTGGGTTTATCAACCCATGCCACTCCAGTCTTGTAAATAATTCACTGGAATATCCTAAGTTAAGACACAAACTAGGGAGAGAAATGTGGAGGTGAGGACATCCAATGATCCAATTCAAAAGGCACAACCCTTTCACTATACTCCTCGCTACTCGACGTTCATCAGCATTTCATTGGCATCGGTAAAGCCTAGAGACGAGGAAGCATCACTTAAGGAAGATCCAAGGAAACATAGTCTAAGGATAGTCTTAGATTCATTGAAATATCAGTAACATGCTAAATCACACAGTAGGAAAACGATAGGGAAAAACCCATTTAAATCACTTGAAATAAGAATATGTATCGTAATTTAGATTAGTAACTAACTAAACTAAACAACAAGCCTTATCCCACTAGGTGGGATCGGCTACATGAATCACACGACGCCATCGTGCTCTGTCAACAACCCAGTCCTTAGATATGTTGTTGACTAGGAGATCTTATTCAATGACCTCATAAAGCGTTCTTCTTGGTCTTCCTCTGTTCCTTTTTATTGGACTCTATCTTGTCTGATCCACCCTCCTCACAGGGGCCTCCAATGGCCTTCTCTGCACATGCTCAAACCATCTTAAGCGATTTTCAACCATTTTCTCTTGGATAGGTGCCACACCGACTCTTGCTCTGATATTTTCATTTCAAATCCTATCTTTTCTTGTATGACCACACATCCATCTCAACATCCTCATTTCTGTTACCCCAACTTTGTGCTCTTGTTTTTCCTTTATTGTCTAACATTCACTACCATACAACATAGCCGGTCTTATAGCAGTCCGATAAAATTTTCCTTTAAGTTTCTCAGGTACCTTCTTATCGCAAATAACTCCGGTAGCTTTCCTCCACTTTAACCAACCAGTTTGTATTCTATGAGAAACGTCTCCATCAATTTCCCCATTCTCCTGTATAATGCATCCTAGGTATTTAAACTTTGATACTTGAGGAATGATTTGCTCCCCCATCTTCACCTCCAAATCCTCATTGCCTTGCCTCCCCCCAAAAGCACAATGCATATATTTTGTTTTGTTCCTGTTCAAGCGGAAACCGTTTGACTCCAATGTCCTTCTCCATAACTCCAATCTAGTGTTAATCTCTTCTTTTGATTCCACCATGAGAACTATATCATCCGCGAAAAGCATGGACTTAGGGATTCTTTCTTGAATAGGTTCAGTTAGAACATCCAGAACAATGTTGAACAAGTACGGACTCAAAGAGGATCCCTGATGTAGGCTAATCTGAAGAGGGAAGTCCTTTGTCTCACCTCCAGGCGTCCTTACACTGGTAGTTACCCCCTCATACATATCTTGTATGGCCCTGATATAAGCAACCCGTACACCTTTTTTTCCCAAAGCCTTCCACATTACTTCTCTTGGCACATGATCGTAAGCCTTTTCCAAGTCAATAAAGACCATATGTAAATTCCTTCTTTTACTTCTATATCTTTCCATTAACCCTCTTAATAAATAGATTGCTTCCGAAGTGGATCTCCCTGGCATAAATCCAAATTGGTTTTCTGAAATAGAAGTTTCCAGCCTCAACCTATATTCCATCACTTTTTCCCACAATGTAACATCCAAAAATATATATATATTTAGATTTTAGTTTATTAAAATGAGATTAATTAATTATCATTGAAGCTAATCTTAATTACGAGTTAGACTACTAATTACTAAATAATAGTTAAATAATAATTAATATATATTTAAAATATATATAGATAAATATAATATAAAAACATATATATATTTTAATAGTGGGTGGCACTCGGCCACCCACTGTTTGTTTTGGGGGACTGGAATTAAATCCCCGGTGGGCCGTGACCCACCTGTTAAAAAAAAAAAAAAACAAACAAACTAAGAGTTTGACTAAGGGGTCACGTGACCCCTTACATTTGAATCATTTTTTCCCCTTCTTCTTCCGCCTCCCGTCCTGTAGCCTCCCCTTTCTCCTTCGTGTCGTATTTCCTCTGGTCCGTGTCCTCCCTGCAGCCGCGACAGTGAGTGGGCATGAGAGGTAGTTTGAGTGTGTGAGAAAGGAAGGGCTCTACTTGGGTACATATAAGATATTTAGGTAAGCTATTTTCATCCTACTATTTTTATTTAACTTTTTCTTTTATTTTTGTAAGTTTATGGCTGAA
The DNA here is from genome assembly GCF_004799145.2 of Neltuma alba. Classification (NCBI taxonomy): domain Eukaryota; kingdom Viridiplantae; phylum Streptophyta; class Magnoliopsida; order Fabales; family Fabaceae; genus Neltuma; species Neltuma alba. The sequence continues at coordinate 57,236 of NW_021637005.1, read as the reverse complement.
AATAAAGCCTATTAGGGCTTGTTAGATTTTTAATTTTTAAGGTTTCTAACTTATTTTGATGATATTATTGGAGCTTATGGGGTCAGAATAAAAGCCTTATGACTTAGATTTTTAGTTGGATGATTGATTTGAGACAACATAAGTTAGGGTTTGATTGGGAAATTGTGATTTGTATTAATGATGATATTAATTTCGAAATTTATCTCTTAGTTGAGTTTATTTGAGGTTATATTGAGGATCCAATGCTTAAACTTTGAGGATTGTTGTTGAAATAGTAATGTTAATGATTCTTGGAGAGACTTTAAGTAGTGGAAGTTGGGTGTTTGGAGTAAATTGAGGAAAATATTATAAGTTATTGATTCTAATGAATGGGAAATGATTAATGGAAGAAGGGAACAGGATTGTAATAATGATTGGAGGCATATATGGTACATGATTATTTTTCTAAGAGTTAAAGTAAGCACTTTTTGGAGATTTTTAGATGATTTGAAGGGATTATTCTTATTAATAATGTGAATGAGAAAAATAGAGTTGGGAAGTACTAGAAATTGTCACTTGGAAGAATAGATGAATTATTATTTTTCCCAAAGATAATTTTTTTTAAAGTAAGCCAATTATGGGGATTTAGTTAATAAACTACTTTTATGCTATATTAATTAGTCTTTTTTTATTAATATATGTTTATAAACTTATTGTTGTAGAGTGAGCTTGGTTTGGGCTCTTGGGTCTTAAATCCTCCTACTTTTAGTTCTTGTGTCAAGAACTTGAGGTAACCACTTTTTAATTTACCTTGTATGCTTGTTGATGTGATTATAAGCATGTGTTGATATTATAAATGTTATCAATATATGTTATGGTGATTTTTGTATGAAAAGTAATTTATATATCTATATCAAGATTTATGTTTCGTTAAATTTATTAGTTAAGTAGGCATGAATTGTTTCATCTTATGAATATCTTGTTGATGTTGAACAAATTTGATTATTGAATCTGAGAATACTTTATGGATATGAAATTGTGTGGAATTGGATGGTTGGATTGGGCTGTGTTGGTTGTGCTGAAATGTAGTTGTGGGAGGTCTGATTATTTATACCACGTGGTATAGCCGCCACTTGGCGCCCAGTGGTTGGCATTAACATTCTTAGAGCCCTTGGTATTACGCTTCCTTTGGCCGGGTCAAGGATCAGCCCAAGGGACACGACACCTTTCCATATTCCAAGGAAAGGAAACCCATGGTCCGATATGAACTCTGTAACTTTTGGCTGAGTTACACCTCATTATTGGAGAGCTTGGTGCAGTCTTGTAAAAGAGACGAATCCTGTTATGTGTGAATAGCCCATGGGTTCTGTTAGAGGTTACAAGGAGGTTATAAGGATGGTTGATGAAGTTCTATGCATGCAAGTTACTTGTTGAATTATTATATATTGTTTTCTGTAAAGATGTTTAACTTATATGTTATTTGAAATTGTACTTTGCCCGCTTAGCTATCTTGTAATCACTCTCTGGATACTTGTTGAATTGGAATTGTGGTTACTGGGTCAATTTGACTAACCCCGTGGTTATTTAACATTTTTCAGGCGATGGTTCAGGTGTTGGTCGCAAGGGGAAGGTGTCCAAGGCTTGAGTTTTTCTTTCCACTCTGTATAGTCTCTATTTTGATATACATGATCTGACTGATGTATATTGCCAAACTTTAGGGCCTTTTTGTTTTAGTTAACATTATCATAGCCTTTCCGCTACATTCTAGACTTGTACTATTGGGCTTTTTGGATATATGTGATTGTTATTTTGATTGCACTTGATAATGGGTAGCAGTGGTAGTTGTTTTGGTGGACTTTAAATGCCCTAGCCCATTTACAATTGGTCTTAATTGTATTTGAGATTCCAGAGTATTGTTGATGGATTTGATATATACATGAAAAATCAAATGTTGATCATTTCTTATTTGATTAACTATCCTTACTATTTTAGAACAGTGGCTACTACTCTGTTAAAGATTTGGATTATTATTGACTATGGTAGATTTCTATTTGATTAGGTTTGTCCTTCCTACCATGGTTAGCCTTTTTAAAGTAATTATCGTTTTGAAATTGTTTATTTACCATGAATTACGGGGGTTGTTGCACACAACTTCATTGTATGACTCATAAGTTTTATCCCTCTATAGCTTGCACAGTTTTGAATGTCTCCTTTATTCTTGTAAATAGGAACTAAGATGCTTCTCCTCCACTCATCCAGCATATTCTTAGAGCGTAAAATTTCATTAAAAAGCTTGGTTAGCCACACCTCACCCTCATCTCCCAGACATTTCCAAACTTCAATAGGGATACCATCAGGCCTAACGGCTTTTCCATTGTCCCTTTCTTGAGAGCTGCCTTAACCTCTCTGATACGAATCCTGCGGTAGAAAGCCAAATTCTGATCATCTTCGTTAATTAACAAGTCTTGTAAGTCCTGAGTCGCATAATTGCTTCCCTCGTTAAACAACTTGTAAAAATAAGCCTCCCATCTGTCCTTAATATCACAATCAGTAACTAACACTTTACCATCTTCATCCTTCATACACTTTACTTGGTCCAAATCTCTCTTTTTCCTCTCCCTTTGTTTCGCAATCTTGTAAATATTTCTTTCTCCCGTCTTTGTTCCTAACTCCTGATAAAACCCTTCATAAGCTTTAGTATGTGCTTCGCTCACTGCTTTCTTCGTCTCTTTTTTAGCCAACTGATACTTTTCTCGATTTTCTACACTATTGCACGAGTGTATGGCCTTAAAACAATCTCTTTTCTGTTTGACTTTCTCTTGCACACTCTTATCCCACCACCAAGTCTCCTTATCTCTCTGACCAGGACCTTTGGATTCTCCCAAAATTTCTTTACCTACCAAACAAACCCTTGTAGCTATCTCTTCCCACATTATGTTTGCATTTCCCTGTGACTCCCAAATCCCTTCCTCCACAAGGGTCCTTTTGAATAACTCTCGTTTCTCACCCTTTAACTGCCACCACCTAACCCTGGGTTTTACCACTTGATGGTACTTTTGCCTGGTACTCTTAAAACGTACATCAAGAATAAGTACTTTATGTTGGGCAGTCACCCCATCTCCTGGAATCACCTTGCAATTAGTACACAATCTTCTGTCTAGATTCTTAACCAAAAAGAAATCAATCTGTGATTTTGAGACAGTATTTTTGTACGTGATTAAATGCTCCTCTCGCTTCTTAAAACAAGTGTTGACAATCTTAAGATTATATGCAAGAGAAAAGTCGAGAATAGATTGTCCTCCACTATTAAGCTCCCCAAAACCAAAACCACCATGGGCCCCGCTGAATTGTCCTGCTTCCTTACCGACATGTCCATTAAGGCCCCCACCAATAAAATTTTTTTCTTCGAGTGGTATGCTTTGAACCAACCCCTCCATATCTTCTCAGAACTTATCTTTAAGGTGTGTCTCTGTCCCAACCTGAGGTGCATAGGTACTAATGATATTGATAGTATCTTTTTCAACAATTACTCTTAACGATATTATTCTGTCATCAAACCTTTTAACCTCTACCACGTTTCTTTTCCATGTTCCATCAACGATGATACCAACCCCATTCCTTGCACTCACCTTTCCTGTATACCAAAGTTTATACTCTCCAAGTTCCTTGGCAGCTTCTCCAGTCCATTTGGTTTCTTGGAGGCACAAGATATTAATCCTTCTATCCCTCATAACTCATGCTACTTCCATAGATTTCTCATTCAGCGTCCCAATATTCCAAGTGCCAAATCTAATCTCAGTCTCATGAACTAACTTCTTTAGCCGCCTCTGTCCAAGAGAGTGCGGTAGCCCTCACTCATTTAACACTACATCCGGGCGACGATGCAGCAGCTCTAGCTCATTTCTCACTGTACTCGAGCCATACAGCGCGTCACTTCTGGGCAACGACCTAGCATTAGCGTAATTACTTCGTTGATCCATGCTCATGAGATTCGATAGGTTTTTACGTTGGCTGTCGAGGGCCTAACACAACTCTCCTCCTTTATCCGGACTTGGGACTGGCTATACAATATAGGCGGAGTTAGATTAGTAAATTTAACAAATTTCTAATTGGTTCATGGATCCGATTTGAGATTTGTGTATGTTGGGAATTTGAGAGGGGGGGGAAGCGAAGGATAATTCAGTAAAATCCTCAACATTAACAAATCCCAACTTATGTTAATGGGCCAATTAGATCATTTCTTGTTGGACTTAGCATGATCCACCTTTGATTGATTAGGCCCTGACCCATAAAGTTTGGGGTCTATAATATGATAAATTAAAAAGTAAGGACTGTTATCTGTAAAAAAACCCTTTTTATCTTTTTGGAGGCAACGGTTTTAAGGTTTATATTCAGTTTTTTTAAAAAAAAAACTGAATAAGAGAGTGAGGCATACATGGAGTGAAAACATCCAACTCAAAAGAACTGTCTACACTCTCTTCTCTCTCTGTTCTCTCATTTTTTCTTTAAAACGTACTTGCTGTATAACAAAATTTAACTCCGTCTATGTGATCGGACTCCGTGTCCACATTGGGAATACTGATCTACAGTCCAGGTGCCTCAGAAACTCACATTTATTAAATTTGCCGATATTGGTACGAACGCTTTGATTTTTTTTTCCTTTAAAGGGCACAGTGCCTCCAAGCCACGAACACATCAAGGCTGTTTGACAGCCACCCGCAGGATCAAACAAGCCATCGTCATCAATTTCAGAGTCTGGTGGCGCACTTACGTGGCCTTTTTATCCATACTCCGCAGAATTGTGCCCTTGCTTTTTTAATTTCACAGTGAATTTTTTTTTTTTTGCCACAATTTCATGGTGAATTGTTAGGGCATCGTATTCTTATTCGTTATCAATTGGTTGAGATCCATCTAGCCTGCATAAAAATAGTTGTTTAAGAACAAAAGCTGTTGGAAAACGAGTTATTTTTCTGCTGCTATTTCAGTGAGAATCATACTAGCATAAATTTGTATGGCTGAAATATTTGTTTTAATATTTTTCTTCTTCATATCATTTTTCATTAATTTGACAGTTTTTTCCCATTTATTTAATCCTTCACAATTAATATCTTCACTAAAAACAATATTCCGATAAAAGAAACACATTTCTTAATTTTTTATTATTCTATTTATAAAACATTTTTTTTTTCAGCTGAGTCTAGGATATCTACTCATCGTAGGCTTTTAAAATGGGTTTTAATGGTGGCCACGAAGCCTTTTTTATACACATTGCTGGAAATCGAACCTTCAAGTAAATGTTCAACAGTTCAAGTAACCCAGCTAAGGGGTAACTATGTTAAGCCTTGTGGTTTATAAAACATTATCTTAAATCAGACCTAATTTAATACATATTTCCAAAAAAAAAAAAAACAGTTCACAAAATAATAAATTAGAAATAAAATCGTATATTTATGTAAAAAATTTAATAAAATGATTTATAGTAAGTAAGACTGAGGATAAATACCTCATCAGCAAAATAATTGGTAAATGATCTCTAGCGAGAAAAGTTCAGCTATACAAAATCTTTACAAACTACTCCTCCGGTCCTTATTATAAGACCCAATTTGACTTTTCATTTGGTCCTAATTATAATACCCAATCCATTTTCTCTTTTATATTTATGCATTTTTTTCTAAGATAATCCTTCTAATAATGATAGTTTTAGCTAATATACTTAATTAGCAAGGATATTTTAGGAATAACAACACTTATTTATTATAAATAACCAACTTAACTTACTTCCTTAATCTCCTCAAATAAGTCAATTGGGTCTTATAATTAGGACCGGAGGAGTATTTGCCAATTAATGTCTATCCTCAGCTTTTCCTTTATATCAAGAATGAAAAAAAAAAAAACTGTCTTTGAATACAAGCAGAGGAGGATATTCATAACAGTTAATTAATTTTCATAAAATAAATAACTAGTTCTTGTATGATGCGTGAATAATCCAAGGGATGGTAATGTCAAAACTCAGGCGAGGCCGAGGCTTCTCAACCGTTGCAGGCCAAAAACGAAACAAAATGCGAGACACATGCCTCGTGTTTGTCCACATGGATTACGTCACCCCCCGTCCGATGGTCCCCATTCTTCCTCCTACGTCAATTCGCCTTTCGTCTTCCCGTTAACGTCCAGACCCTCCTCCTACAATCCTTTCCGCTGGTCACGGACGCCCAGATTCCTCTTGCTTTCGTTCTGTTCATTTCTCATTTGACCACTGTAAAATTTATATTTACTTTTTTTAACCGAATGATGAAATGCATGACGTATAATATTACTCCAATCTTTCTATATATTAAAGTCTTCCCATATGGTTTGGATTTTGTTTCTCTCAAGCAGCTCGCTGATTCTAAATTCCGCAGGTCAGTCAGGAACAATGTAGAAAGCCTGAACGTTCTGCCACGTGTCTAAATTGAAGTTCCTTACCTCTCTGTGGGACCCGCTGTAGCATCTGAGCGCGTTGGAGTCTCAACAAATATGGGACCGCCTCTGGCCTCTGTGCATGCTTTCTTTGCTGCTTCCGCCTCTCCTCGCCGGCGAACGATCCTCTCCGGTCAGTTTGACGGTTATTATTCCGACGAGGAGTGGTTCACGGCTCCCAGCTAAGGTGTCATAAATCATACTTTAGTTACCCCTGCAGCTCGTAGCCTGAGACTCCAAAAACGGCCAATTTCCAACTGCCAGAGACGCCAGGGCAATTCCAGCTTACTTTCACTCATTCCGCGTTTAACTGTTTGTTTATTTTCTGGTTTTAAGCCAGATCTTCATTGATGAGTACTATAAACTAGCGGAACATTTCAAGCTTCGTTCTTCAAATTCTCATTTTGTTTTCCTTTTGTACCTAAACACCTTCTGGTTACTTCTAGATTATTTTAGAATGTCATTCCTAAGACGCAGGAAAGCCGCCGTTGCTTACGCGCCTTCTGATTCAGAGCATAAGTTTGACAAACTTGATGGTAAGGTGAAGGAGGAGAATGTGAAGAGGAAGCGAAAAGACGAGAAGATAAGAAATTGGTCGTGTGTGGATAGCTGTTGTTGGGTAATAGGGTTTATATGTTCAACGTGGTGGTTTTTGCTGCTCTTGTACAATACAATGCCGGCGTCATTTCCTCAGTACGTGGCGGAGGCAATTGGAGGGCCATTGCCGGATCCACCGGGTGTGAAATTGATGAAGCAGGGTTTGACGGCGAAGCACCCCGTGGTGTTTGTGCCCGGCATTGTGACCAGTGGACTCGAACTCTGGGAGGGCCGTCAGTGTGCGGAAGGATTGTTCAGGAAGAGGATGTGGGGCGGCACTTTTGGAGGACTGTACAAGAGGTAATGCCCTTTTCTGATTTCCCATCTTACTTACAGGGGTGGCATCCATATGCGAAAAGCTAGGTATAGTTTGTATTTCTTGATCGGAAGGCAAAAGTAGCCGATTGCACTAGAGATTAATCATTATTGCGTGACGTTGTCTAAATTCTCAGTTATATTAAGGAACCGTTTACCAGAGTCAGAAGCAGAATTGCATTTATTGAAGTAAACTTCTTGTGACTTAAATACGCTAGCAGATTTTATCAGCTTACAAAGTTTTTCTCTCTGTGAGAAAGAGAAGTAACCCTGTAAAGTTCTGCGGAGAGCATATATGGAAAATTTTGACATCTGCTTTCAGAACTGAAAAATCACAAACAAAATTCAAGTGGCCAGAAGACTCAACCTTGTATTAGGTTGAAGCTCACCATCCATGAAATCATTGACGAATGAAACTTGCTCTAATATTTTTGGATGGCATGTTGCTTCAATCTGCCAATACTTTTGGTAATAAATGTTTGTAAGTTGTCAGTAAGCAAAGAAGAGACGGTAGGATATAGTCACTAATTTGTTTTCTGGGAAATGCTGAACTCTTGAGCTTCCCACCTAGTGGTCCAAAGTTTGCAACCGATTTATTTGAAATTTGCAGCCCACTTGACAAAAATTTTGGACCTAATGGCTTGAAAGCCCTTTCAAGAGCAATTTCCCTCTTTTCTTTTCCTTCCTAGAGGAATTTATTGTCACCTTATTGCTCATTCATTTTTTGAATTACAATACTAGGCACTTCCTTGGCTATACTTGTTAGGAATATAAAGTTATATCAATGAGCCTTCGTTTAGTAGTACTGAAGTCGTCTTCTTAGCATCTGACTTCCAATCTCAGTTTGACCAAGATCCCCTAAGAAAGAACTTTACAATTATATTTATGTACTTCATATATTTCTTCAGAACCCTGTTGTCCGAAACCCTTGGGGAGTATATTTAAATTTAAGCGTGCTGTATCACTGTAGTGAATAAAATTTCCACCAGCTTCCTTTGTTTCATCACTGTTTAATGAGACTCAAAATATATCAACAATGCTGTATTTTTTTTTTTTTTTTGTGGCAGACCATTATGCTGGGTGGAGCACATGACCCTAGATAATGAAACAGGACTAGACCGTCCTGGCATAAGAGTGAGGCCTGTATCTGGACTAGTAGCAGCTGATTATTTTGCACCTGGTTATTTTGTCTGGGCTGTTCTAATTGCCAATTTAGCCCACATTGGTTATGAGGAGAAAAACATGTATATGGCCTCGTATGATTGGAGAATCTCATTTCAAAATACAGAGGTAATTCTTTAGTTACACCAACCTTTTTTATGCGTATGGCTTTGAAGATCTTCTTCTTTCTCTGGTTTTCTTGCTGCATAAATGTGCAGTAAACCCTCAGATGAGCTTTTTAATTCCCTGCTTGATTTGAATAGGTAAGAGACCAAACTTTGAGCAGAATGAAAAGTAATATAGAACTCATGGTGGCTACGAATGGCGGTAATAAGGTGGTTGTTATTCCCCACTCAATGGGGGTTCTTTATTTTCTTCATTTTATGAAATGGGTTGAGTCACCTGCACCAATGGGTGGTGGGGGCGGTTCAAATTGGTGTGCAAAGCATATAAAAGCAGTCATGAACATTGGCGGACCCTTTCTTGGTGTTCCAAAATCAGTTGCCGGCCTTTTCTCTATAGAAGCCAGGGATATTGCTGTAGCCAGGTTCTCGTCTTACCTCTAGCCACTATATTGTTTTATCCTTTATATTTGAATTTAATTGATCGGAATTTTTATACTACATATCGAAATTAGATTGGCGTTTTAATTAATATGTAAGAACTGTTCAAGAAAACCTGTTAATGAGGAAAAACTAATCGCAATAAATTGGGTTTCTGTCCTCTTATCATGAAAAAAGACTGAAAAAAGTTAAGAACCTCAACCATTTCTAGACATGTATATTGGACTCTAGTCTATCCCTTTTGGTAAAACGAGTTGTTAAATACATTATTTGCCGGCTACATCCTTAATCAAGTGTCTCTTTGGAAGCCACTTAAATAGTTTCAAGTTTTCATCAGTATTATTTTAACAAGCATTAGTATCAGACACTGATATCAATTTTGAAAGTACTTTAAAAACCAATAAAATTCATGTCAAATGTCTCATTTGCCAGAATGCCTATAATAGATTCCTCGGTACTAAAATTCTAAAACAAGCCTTGCTATTTTCCATCATGTTTTGCACAATTAATGAGCTGCTATTCTATATACAGGACAATTGCACCTGGTATTTTAGACAAGGATGTTTTTGGTCTTCAAACTTTACAACATATAATGCAGATGACTCGAACATGGGATTCAACCATGTCAATGATACCAAAAGGTGGAGACACCATATGGGGGGGCCTTGATCGGTCACCTGAAGGACAATATAACTGCAATGCAAAGAAGCAGAAGAACAATGATACTCATCATGCATTTCACAATGGGAAGGAGAGTTTTAAGCTCATCAAAAACGTGAATTATGGAAGACTTATATCATTTGGGAAAGATGCAGCTGAGTTACATTCCTCTAGGCTTGAGAGGATGGATTTTAGGGTAATATTCCAAATTCCAAACATATAAAAAGTTAGAATTTGTTCAGAATCTCTGTAGCTCATGTTTTTTATTTTGTTTTTGTTTTTTTCCTGCTCATTGATTTTCATTATTTGAATAATATAGTGTTCAAAGTGAATTTGTGCATAAACCAACTTCTTCCCCGGTATCCATTTTCACAACAGCAGCTATTTTGACTTCAGATTATTAAACATGCTTAGATGGTATCATGAGGCTTTGTTTCAGGGCGATCACCATCATGTTGCTATTTGCTAATGCTTTTCGTAATTTCTGTCTCTCTCACATTTGTGCGAAATGATAGAGCTTCCTGTTTGTACATCTGCATTCGAACATATAAATGTAATAGCAAAACCTATCAAGGAACTATCCGCTCCACAAATCTACGAAGAATCAGATTTAGATTCAGAGAGATGACCATTGGATCATATTTGAAACACTCTGACGAATCAGCTACTTGATTTAAATTAATCACCATTTATTTACATTTCTTTACTGGCATACCAGCCCTTGTATATATCTTATGTAATATCAATATTGAAAATATAGAGACCTCGACACTGTCAACCATTTCCATTGCGCCTACTAACCTTCAACACCTACCATTTTCTAAGTTCATATCATCTTAGTCAGGCATGCAAAATGGTCAACAATCATTGACCCTGAAGTTTAACATGTTTTTAAGCAAAAAAACTTCAACCCTTCTCTCAAATTTCTTTTCTGCCTGTCTCCTGATATTTTAATAATGTGGGCACTTGCAGGCACTTGGCATTAATTGCTTTGAAAAATAACAGTTTCTCATTTTCTATCCTTGGTTTCAATTGACAGGTTAAACCTAAGGGTAGGAAGCCTGAAAATAAATCCAAGTGCGCCATCTGGTCGGAGTACCAGGAAATGGGAGTGGAGGGAATCAATGCGGTGGCAGATTACAAAGCTTACACGGCTAGTTCAATTTTAGATCTACTTCATTATGTTGCTCCCAAGATGATGAAGCGTGGAGATGCTCATTTTTCACATGGGATTGCCGACAACTTGGATGATCCTAAATACAAACATTACAAATATTGGTCTAATCCCTTAGAAACAACGTGAGCTTCTTTACGGCTATCTTTGAAGATTCATCATTTCAATTATTTCTATTAGTGGTGGGTATTCTTAGTCTTTCTTCTTTGCTTCTACAGATTACCAAATGCTCCAGATATGGAAATCTACTCGATATACGGTGTGGGGATACCTACAGAGAGAGCATATGTTTACAAGTTAACCCCTCCATCTGAGTGCTACATTCCTTTTCAGATTGACTCGTCAGCAAATGATGAGGACTCTTGTCTAGAAGGTGGAGTTTATTCGGCTGATGGAGATGAAACTGTTCCAGTTTTAAGTGCTGGCTTCATGTGTGCGAAAGGTTGGCGAGGAATAACCCGTTTCAATCCTTCAGGAAGCCCTACTTACATAAGGGAGTATAGGCATGCCCCTCCAGCCAATCTTTTAGAGGGCAGGGGAACCCAGAGTGGTGCACACGTTGATATTTTGGGGAATTTTGCGGTGATTGAAGATATTATTAGAGTAGCAGCAGGAGGTACTGGCAAGGACTTAAATGGAGATAGGGTGTACTCTGATATTTTCAAATGGTCTGAAAAGATAAACTTGAAGCTCTAGCTTACATGGTTAGTCTTCCTCCTTGTTAGATCAGAAGTCAGAACTTCCTTCAATTTCTATGCCCTATCTTAAGTGAGATGGTTTATAGAGCTTTTATATTTTAAGAAGAGGCTATGATATCAACGGTTCTAAACTACTAGTATTGCATGCTGCTTTATGGCTACTTTAAACTAAACAGACCTTCATTTGACTTTGAAACTTTGAACAAGATTTTTGGCATGATAGTTACATAAAAGGACATTGAATAATCTTCTGCATTTATGCGAAATGGTTGGATATGTGCGTCTATTCTGACTAAATTGCTGTCTCATGCTTAATTTCAGGATCAGCTTGAACCCTGCCTGGTTCTCCCATGTGCTGAGAGATGACGATTTTGTGGCCGCATGTGTCGGAGGGGGTTAAGGATGATGGTGATTATAAATGTAGCCTTAATCCTTAGCCTCGGGGAGTGCATATGCTGAGTCTGTTAAACGAAATTGTTCGTTTCTAATCAAATGTTGGGCGTCGCGTTCTTTTGGTCTTAAATTGATGTGGGTAATATTTTTTATGATGAAATGTATAACCTTAGTGATTAATTTCAATTACTTAGCATGATCACTTGTAAATATATATATATATATATATATATATCAATTCAACCGTATTGTTTAAAATTATTTGCACGAGCCTCTTGTTGAAATCACTAGACAACTTTTCGCGCATATTAAACGGAGTTTGATGATTGATTGTACCATTTACTGATAAGAGTGGCTTGTGCCATAAATGGTATACGGACAGATTAGGCCGTAAGTGCTAGGATCGAAATTGAAAGGAGAATGATAAATAATTGAGAGGAGAGAAATTAAACCTAATTCATGTTTAACAAAAGGGTACGTGTATGGTCGGACGCGCGAGGATTTTCAGTTTGCCTATTGCTTTGGCATTTGTCGGTAACAATGCCTTCTGAAACTAGATCCATCATAAAATCAAAACAAAGAGCATCTTACGATTATGGTTTGCCTTTACACGCGCGCGCGTGCGCACAATTTGGGTTGAACATTGCAACTTGGTTACTGTATGTGTGTGTACACACAATCACCAATTGGCTTGGCTGGTTTCGCTACATATTTTGCCAAAACTCTCACAATGTAAAGCTGCATAACTGACTTGAAATGGCCTATATGTGAGGTTCATTTTTTGAAAATAAATTACGACCCTCCAAAGCTATTATAATTAAATGAATGAGTTTAATTTTCAGTGTTAAATAATGAATGGATAATTATTATATAATTTTTTTAATCAGTTTGATGATTTATTAATTCTAATATATAATCGAGTATTTTAACATGCACACACAGTATCTTGGGAAAATTCCTTAAAAAGCCAATTGAATAACTCAAATTATCCATATTGATTGCATATGTTAAGAGAATTGTTCTAATGCATAATTGGAAAGGATTATTTTCCGATTCTAAATATAAGACTCATTTTATAATATAAATTACCCTATAAAATATGTCTTATATTTAGGACTGGAAGAGTATTTTAGAAAAATAATGCATCTTTTTAACAAATAATTAACTTAATTTTGTATCTTTGAAAATTAGTTATATGGATCTTATAATACAAATAAGAATGTGTAATTCGTTACTTTTAATCACTTTTTAAATTTTAATATGTAGGAAGCAATTAAAAGCATCATATGTATTAAGAATAAAATTATAGAGATTTTTTTTAATGAAGTAACATATTTAAAAATGTAAGGCATTTTGGGTTTATCTAATATTGATTAATACTCCATCTAGTGTTTATTATAATTTTCAAATAACTGACTTACATATAATAAAGAATCAGTTAAAATTAATTAAAAATAATAAATGAGTAAGAGATATATTTTTATTTTCAAATGGAGGAAGTAATGATTTTCTTAGCACAAGACTTGAACTAAGCCCTAATCACTTGGGAGCAACCACGGCTGACCCATTTTAATTACCGTAGCTGCGGGGTCAGTCCTCAATCCGGCTGTCTTATGTTTCAGGCTGTAAAGCATTGTTTGACTAATCCCGCTGGTCGGACGTTACTTTAATTTGGCCTACCTAGGTTGTGCATTAACCACCACCCACCTGTATGCCTCACCAGAATGTTGAATATTCTGACCTTCCCTTTTTTTCGTTTGAAAAAAAAAGATTCATATAATTTTTAATCTCTCAAATTTACTCTTCTTTTAATTTTGATCCCTCAAGTTTCAAATCATAGGTTTTTGATCCTTTAAGTTTTATTTCATTCAAAATATTATCTCTGTAATCCAATAAAAAATTGGACTATTTTGTCTCTTGAGAGACCAAAAACCTATGGTTTAAAACTTGAGGAACTAAAAACAAAATGAGGACAAACTTAAGGAATAAAAATTATATTAACCCTTAAAAAAAATCTTGATTCCCCCCAACTCCCATAAAATTGCTCAGAAATAAAAGTAAACCAAATATCTAATTATGTAATTATTTATTTTTTTAAGGGTTAAGGTGCATCCAGTATCCCGAAATATTTTTTCAAATACAAAAGTATTTCCAAAATATTTTGTAGCGTATTTCAATACTTCAAAATATTTATCTAAAAAAATATTTTGAGATGCTGGATATGTCAAAAAATATTTCACGATGCTAGAGAGATATAAACAAATACTTGGCTGCTCATCTAAATACTTTAAGGTGTTAGATGCAGGGAAAAAAAACTTTGGGAGTGTTGGATGTACTTAAAATTTTTTTAATATATTAATTTAATTATTTCATTAAAATATGAATTAAGTAAAATATTATATACTATAAGAAGCTTTTCTTTAAACAAGCTTTCAAGAAAAATTGATGTCAGAAAAAATCATCAGAAAATCATACTAACATTATTTTAGAGGACAAAATCGGTTTGTCGATAATATAATCTATTTTACTATCAAAAAAAGATAATATAATCTATTTTAAAAAAACGAAAAGAAAAATCCAAAAAATGATGTAAAAGGCGCGGGTAAATGGGCGAGAAGTCTGAAAAGTCAAAACATGCTTCCATCGTCGAAGCTGATCTATTTTGATCGTCAATCGTGACTGCTCTTCACTATCCAATCACAATTTTTGAATCTTACAACACTTAATGCAAGAATGATTTTCTTTTGTTTTGTTTTGCTTTTGAAAAAAAATCCCAAATACTGGTCAAGATATTACTATAATAGAATTATTATTTCGGTGTATAAATTCAGTGCCCGGTTTTTTGGCTTTCATTTCTCCTCCTGAAACATTCTGACTCCCTACAATTACTGAACACCTAACTCGTTCCACCAGAAATCCAAAATCATGAAGAAAGGAAACTTAGGCCTCAATCTCAAGCTCAATGTTCCTGCATCTGATCAGGTTTCCTTCGCCAAGTTTCTGTAAGTCTCCTTCTTCTTGGAAATCCATCCGTATGAGTGAATGCGGGTGTGTGTTTGGCTTTGGCTGATTCAAATCTGGGATTTTGAATGTATTGTAGGACGGAAAGCGGGACGTTTAAGGATGGGGATTTGCTTGTTAATCGGGATGGAGTTCGAATTGTGACTGAGACTGAAGTCGAAGCTGTAACATATGTCTTTCAATTCTGTTCTTTTTTCTTTCACTTTTCTTAGTGCATATCCAATCAAATTGCCCTGCGTTTCTTTGGGTGCATTTTTTCATCTTGATCATTGGATCTGATGAAATGTTCTGTGTGATAAAAAAGGATTTCTTAACTTTCTGTTTTTTCTTAATTTTAATCCCTCCCAAGCCCAAGCGGAGAAATTTTTTTGGTTGGAAAGCAGCATCAAAGCCTATGTTGTAGATTAATTATTTTTGCCTTTTACTTGACATCATCTTTGATTACAAAATCTGAATGAGTTTGGGAAGCTATTGAGCTTTGCCTCCCCAGCTGCTGCAACTGGTTGGACCAGAAATGTCAAGGAACTAATGCTTTATTGTATATCTTCGCTTATCTTCGTTTTTCTCTTAAATCAACCGGAGGATAAGCTGCAAGATGCAAGCTTATGGCACAAAGACTGCTCCGCAATCTGGTTTTTAACTTTTATGTCAATGCCATTTAAGAAAATGGACACTTTTGGGGAAGTTTTAATGTGACATTCGATGCATAAAATCAATTGTTTGTGTTCTTTTATCTCGACTCCATCTAAGGAAATGACCATTTTTGGATGAATTTTTGGTGCATAAAATTGTCTGAGTCTGTTTTATTGCTATCTCGGTACTCGGGCCATAGAAATTATGGACCATGACATGGGACACGTTATTGACATAAATATAGGCATATTAATTATCAATATGCAATTTAAATATCTACCTAAAAAACATATAATTTAAAGTGTAGAATCATGTTTAAAATGATTATCCAACTTGTGTGGGACATGGACGTCATTTCTTTAAGTGTCCATGCTTCATAGCTTTCAGACCCCTTCTTTCCTTCCCTTCCCTTCTGTATTTCTATGCTAAGAATGGCAGAGTACAAGTCTGGGGCCTTTCTTTTCTGCCACAACTCTTGTGCGAATGGTTTGAACTAATAGAAAATACTATCATTATTTTGACCATTTAAATTTGAATTAAGGTGCAAATTTGCTCTGAAAGTTTTTGCTCAATACCAGTGTTGCCTTGGAAGTTTTTTTGGGTTCAATGTCACCCCAGAAGTTTCAAAACATGGCAGTGTTACCCCACCTCGTTAAAAAACTAATGTTCTCTATTAAAGTATTGACATTGACCGTTAATATTTTTAAAGGTAAAAGGCAGCATTGCTTTATTTTAACACTTCGGAGGATAAACCAAAAAAAAGAAAAAACTCCTGGTCAAATTTGATCCTTAATTTTTTAAATTAGTTCCTGATAACATTATTCTTTCCATCATGGGAAATTTTTTTTGGTGGGGGGGGGGCTTTAATCTCTTAACCTGAATTTTCCTATATTTACTTTTATTTTGTAAAAAACTTAGAAATTGATATATATGCTGGCTGAACTCTGACAATTTGTTAATTATGGGTTTAATATCTGCCAGGCACCCCCTATCAGACCTCTGGACAACCAGTTGAGTTTGGCAGACATAGACATAATCAAAGTGGTTGGCAAGGGAAATGGCGGGGTAGTGCAACTGGTGCAACACAAATGGACTAATCAGTTTTTTGCACTAAAGGTATGCATAGTCCCTGCATATTGCTCACTTTGCCTTGAATTTGTATCTTCTGCTCTTTGGTTTTTATATATTTAGTTATCTCTTTCATACTTGTGTTGTCTAGCCGGATTTCATAATTTCAAAGGTTACTGCCCTTCTCTCCCATGAAATTCTTGCAATGAGCACTGAGATATTTCAGCTTGGTAATTATTGTGAACTTTAATACATGTTTTACCATACAATAGCAGTCAGTCAAGGACACATTCTCTAGAAAGTTTCAAGAAAATGGTATGGTCTCATCATTATCCTTTTTGTATAAAAAATAATTTTCAGATTTTAGTAGAGTTTGTTTGGAAGGTGAAGCATTGTTTTGTAAACAGAATACTTTTGGTGTTATTGTGTTCCAAGGGAGGATATTGGACGTCTTGGTATCTCTGAACACATTGACTAAGATGCGACTTCATATCTGGGAGTTTACGTTTTAATCTATCATTTGACGGGACAATTTAGATTACATTCAGAGGACATTTGCTGAGCCCAAGGCTTGAATATTTTAGCTTTTTCACAAGAAATTGAGAATCTCTTTTTTGCTCATCATTTTGTTTTTCTCCTCTTGTTATTCATTGCATGCATTAACTTGATTTTGGATGATAAGCATGCGTGGAATATGTGGTAGCTGGTAGGGATTTAGGTGGTATGGGATGCCTAAATAGTATGAGATGCTTAATTGAGCATTTAAGTTGATAGGTTCTCTCGTCTCAATAACTAGCTTTTGGGGGAGAGTTCCTCATCCTACTTAAATATCCATCTTTATCATATTTGTTCTTCCTTCTGATTTCTACATTTTTTAAATTTTGGTTGTACTCTTGTGTGTCTGTGTGGTCTGACAATCTAATTTATTAATTTGAAAGCTGCTTCCATATCATTTTACTGTTGAAAGTGTTTAAACTTGTGAAGCACTTTCCTATCATAATACGTTCATGATTGGATCCCCAACTGTGAAAAATTGGTTATGTTGTGAAGCATTGGATGACAGCTTAGGCAATATTCAGGTGGGAGAGGGACACTGGAGTCCTTTTGGGAGAGATTTGAGGAGTTTGTTTGAAGAATGGGATTAAAAATCAGCTGAGAGAAGAGCAGGGACAATTTGGGGAGAAGTATTGGGATGTTCTAGCTAATTGAAGAACCAGGGTTTACTTATTTTCGCTCCATCTATACTGCAAATTCGGATATTGAAGTCTATTTCCATCTGTTTACAATCTTGACATGTTTTACACATTCCGTTACTTATGGTACATGCTTCTCCACAATTTAGGTTATCCAAATGAATATTGAGGAGTCCATGCGAAGGCAGATAGCACAAGAGCTTAAGATCAATCAGTCAGCTCAATGCCCGTATGTTGTTATTTGCTATCAGTCATTCTATGATAATGGTGCCATATCAATCATCTTAGAGTACATGGATGGAGGTTCTTTAGCAGATCTTCTGAAGAAAGTTAAAACAATTCCAGAAAAATATCTTGCTGCTATCTGTAAGCAGGTGAGGAGTAAGTAGTTACCTTTCAATATTTCAGACTTAGGTTCTGGCAATCTGGCTGGAGGAGTTGGTTCCACCACTATACCTGATTTCTCTCATGTGTTTCGCAATGCAGGTGCTTAAGGGTTTGATATATCTTCACCATGAAAAACATATTATCCACAGGGACTTAAAACCTTCTAATCTGTTGATAAACCATCGAGGGGAGGTAAAGATTACTGACTTTGGTGTGAGTGTAATAATGCAAACAACATCTGGTCAAGCAAATACTTTCATCGGCACATACAACTATATGTCTGTGAGTACGTTGTGTACCTATGTATTATCAATCTGTCATGTTTCTGGGAACACCTATGTATGAGGCAACTTATCCGTTTTGTCTGAATTACAGCCAGAGAGAATAGATGGGAGCCAGAATGGCTATAACTACAAAAGTGATATATGGAGTTTGGGACTGATATTGCTTGAGTGTGCTACTGGGCGGTTTCCATATACACCACCTGATCAAGGTGAAAGATGGGAAAGTATTTTTGAGCTAATTGAAACTGTTGTTGATAAACCTCCTCCCTTTGCTCCATCTGATCAGTTTTCTCCGGAATTCTGCTCGTTTATCTCTGCATGGTAAGTATATTCAATTACTAAATTGTGTAAGGTCTTGAGAACCTTTGCCCACCACAAAATAGAAAAACAGATGAAAAAGGAAAAGACGAGAAGGATCTTTTAAAATGCCTGGCAGTTTCTTAGAATAAGTCTGTAAATAAATAGAACCTTAACATAAAATGTAAAAAACTGTGCCATACCTTGGAGTTGTATCTTCATAATTCACACCGTAAGATTTTTTTCATAATTACACAGAAGTGGTGTTTAACTGTCTTAAAATAATGTTGAAGGCCAGCAACTTTCACCCCCCCCCCCCCAAACATGGGGGAAAAAAAATCGACTAGCTGTCCTGTCATGAATTTTCTGCGACTTTTTCTCATGAGGTTTTTGATCCTCCTCTGTCAATCTTCTCTTTGTTTAGTTTACAGAAAGACCCAAAAGATAGACTGTCAGCTCAGGATCTTATGGTGAGTGACTGCGTAAAACTTATTTATATGGGCACACCTTGTACAATATCTTCTCTGATGTGATGAAATATATCTGATATGAAATCCAGGGACATCCTTTTATCAACATGTATGGGGACTCAGATGTAGATCTTTCGGCTTATTTCAAGAATGCAGGATCCCCGCTTGCAACTGTGCCTACTTCTACTTGGTAAGTTTCAACGTTGCCCCTTTCTCAAAATGGAAACATAGCCATCTTCCCTTTTGTTTTATGCGTCATTTCCCCTCATGTTGTTAAAGATAGGGGTATGTGTGTGTTAATTAAAGGGTCTACTAATCAATACCAGAACTTCTGCTTCAATATTGAGGAATTTGTTTGTTATTGTAAACTATTGAGCATTTAGGGAGAAAAAGAAAGAGTAGTACAAAATAGACATTTGTTCCGTAATTGATATATAAATATATCAAGTTTTGAAAGTGAGAAAGTGAAAGAGGACTCCTCCTTGAAGACAAGAGGCAATGATGGAGAAAATAACTGAAGAACCTTTGGATCTGCCTAACTCATCAAGAATAACGGACATAAAACTGGAAGCTAGCTGTTGGTGTAGGAAATCCTCGATATTTATTTACCAACTAGGAACCAATTTAGGTTTTATTTTGTCAGAATAAGTACTAATGTTGTTACATAAAGCGTGACAAAACATAGCAGTAACCTTTACTTACAGGCGTCCAATTCTTGTTGCTAACATACCGAGATTATCTGACCTTCTGTTTTGGGACAATTTAATAATCCTTAACAATGGAAATCGATTGCACTCTTTGGCTGGTGCTGTGACCTTTAATTTTACCTGATATGTAGCCGCAGTTTTTGATACCTCTCTATGCAGATCATAGAAATTATGAAGGACATTTTTTTTTGGATATCAAGTGGATTCGTCGATTATGAGACTTGCAAGTGCTGTGATCCACGAGGCTGCGATGATTAAGACTTCATGAAGAATTTTAGGGCTGAAGATGATCAGCGTCCACGGACCGCGAAAAGTTTGAATTTTTATGATGGGAACTAAGGATACATTACTAGTGTTATTTGCCCTATATGCGGATTGCATGGTTTGTTGTACAAATTATTGAGATCATAGTTTGTATGGATGTTGCAAAGGCACGTCTAAATCTATGCCAAAGGTTTTGAATTCATTATATCCAAGTCGTTTGCAAGTTCACCTCTGCCCTAATGTACTTTTAGGTTATGGCTGGTCAAATTGCTTCCTGGGGTTTCGATTACTTGATAAACTGTTGATAACCCAGGCCCTGTCAATTTTTGTTTTCCCCCAATTTTTGAGAAATGAGTTTTTCCTAAAATAAGTGTTTCAATAACGAAACTAGATAATTCACCCAAAAAAAAAAACTAGTAATGCTTAAAATATGGTTATTATTCTTATACTATAAGATCTCGTTTGTAGACATAAGGTCTTGTAATTAGAACCGGAAGTAGTATAAGAATAATAATCATATTTTACTGCAAACGATATCTTATAATTAGAATTGGAGGTAGTATACTGTTTTTCTTTTCAAAAAAAAAAATTTGTGGCTAGAGAATTTAACCGTGCTTTTTTAGTGTAAATATTTGGATGAATAAGTAAATATGACCATTCATCTTGGTTAATTTGACTAAAATTTTAATCGTCGAATTTTCTTGGTCATAAACATGAAAATATATCTTCGTAAAATGTAACATCAGGATTCACATGAGTCTCTCCCGCAAATGCAGATCTTATTGACGGCAATAATAACATTAAAATGGGATGAAGCAATAGAATGCCAATGTTGAAAAGTGAAAACACGCCCTATTGTAAGTTTTTGACAAGGCAATCAATACTGTCAAAATTAGTGACAAATAATATATTGTAAGTTTCTGTATGGGACCTATTATTATTTTATGGTTGACAAATAGTATGTTATAAATTTCATATTATTATTGATCTTATTACACACATGTTTAACTTAAGGACGTTAAAACTTAGATGATTATGCTGCCACAGGGTTGTCTTTGAGAACTACAAGTTCATTTCAATGGATTTGTCTGTGGCGTAGCACAACCACCCGATATAGCCATACGGGAATCAATTCAAACCATCTAATCATTCAGAGCAGAGCCATGTGGCTTTGATCAATTGTACGGTCCACACACGTAAACATGGACTAAAAAATATTTCCTCTCTAGAATCAAGTTAGCTTTCTAATGTGGAAAGCTATCACAGTGATAACAAGAACCAAACGAACCTAACCTCATCCCCTGCAGATTCTGGTATATACTTAAAAACAGGATAAGATGGCTAAGCCCAGACGTGATGGAAAAAACCGACGGGCTACATAACTGTGGTAAGAAAGAAATATATTTGCAAGATACTCCTATATCTATGAAATGAAAGTCCAGGTGACTGACGGTACTTATGTCATGCCTTGGTCTTAAATTTCCTTCTACCCTTCAAGTCTATCACTATAACAGAAATGTTATCTTTGCTTCCTCTTTGGAGAGCAACTCCAGATAAGTACTCTGCAGCAGACTGTGCTGCAGGATCAACTCCCTCTCCCGGCCCTGTCGATCCGCCATTGCCATGTTTCTTGTGCCAAAGAAGGATTCGTTTTCGTGCAATCTCGCAGGCTTCTTCATTTGTCATGACATCCCATAAACCATCACTTGCCAGAATTAGGCACTCATCCTTTTTCTCCCTACGGACGAACTTCACTTCTGGTGTAGGTATTATCCATGGCTTTAAGTACCTATCACCTGGCGGCCATCAAGGAAAATTAGGTCACAAGAAAAAGTAACAGAGTTATAAAAAATTAAAAAGTATAATAAATATTCGAACGACACCCTGCATCCTTCCATAAAATTGAATATTAAAGTATTTTATATGCCCACATGGCGAGAAATCTCAATTCTTTACTAGAACTAAATGTTCAACTACCAGGGGGAAAATTGTTGCTAAGTTTGTTATTTTCCCATTAATAGTTTTCATGAGACAATCATCCGGTACTGATTTCACATGGAAAGTTCATGAAGGTTCTTTCCTGTCCCCAGATCTTAGGTACTAAGGCACGGTCACTAGAATATTCAAGCTAAAAGAACACCATGCAACAGTGACAGCGCAGAACTTCATGAATAGAACAATAACACAAACAAGATAGCAGTAAATCTATGTAAGATAGACGTTAAAACATATAACTTGGATATCAAAATATTAAATACCTTAACAGAGTGCACAGTACTGGGCAACCATAATGTATAGATATATAACATGTCGTAGAGATGCCGAAGGCACACAAGGTCATGCTTGATGATAGTCAGTAAAAAAGAAAAGAAGCTTAAAAGAAAAAAAAGTCCTGAACACATACCTATGGATCTTGACACTGCCAAGACGCCGAGCACCCGGTATCCATTCCATTGTATGATCCTTCCTCCCGCAGCTTCTATCCTGGCCCACTCATCCTCTCTATTTGGCTGCACACGATACAAAGTGAAAGTAAATACAATGAATCATTCAATTTCTGCTTCAAGTGAACGGCGAAAACAAACTGTAATATGAATAAAATATCCCACTTTGTGATCAGAAGATAATGGCAGCGCTTCTTTTCCACGACACAAGACTGCTCTTGAATCCCCACAATTTGCAATTATTAAGTGGTTTTGGCATAAAATGACAACCACTGCAGTAGAACCAACAGTTTCAGGAGCAAGTGGTTCCATGCTAGATTCTGATCCATCATTATTGATTTCATTGTTCTCAGCATGAATTCCTCCAACTTCGTCATCAACTTTCCGGAAACAATTGGAAAATGCTTTCTTCCAATGGTCCGTCCAACTAATTCCATCCAAACTCGAGTCTGCATCTTGTAACTCCTCAACAAGCACTGAATGAAGACGCTCCCGGCAATAATTAGCAACCTGCAAAAACAAGTACTCAGTGAAATGAGTCAACTTCAACAACACTGCGACTTGCATCAAAATATTTGATTGAAACTTGAAAGCATACCTGACAGCCACCATGTCCATCATAGACAGCAAAAAAGTGGGCAACTGAGTTTTCAGTGTTTTCATTCCCAGTGTTGTCCATTAGCATATGGGAAGGAACTTGCAAAAGGTGAAGATTTGCAGCAATAGCATCCTCCATCTCGTGTCTCCTTCCACAAATAGATGAAAAGCCCCAAAGAGGTCCGCTATTCAAATCCAGAGTCTTCTGGAAGCTTGCTCTGCACACTTTTTCCTCCGTTGGCATCTCAAGAGGTGGGGCAATTAGTTTTGGATCAGACCCATCCGACCCACTGCCATCTTCACTCTCAGGATCTGTTGGAACAGAAACAATGTCTTGCACCGGCTCCTGCACAGTATATGAATCGTTCAAACTGTACATACCATGGGCATTATCTTCAACCTCCATGGCATTAGGTATATCAATCTCTGAAGTTGAAGATTTCTCCCCAAGGATACCGCAATTCTCACAGGCCATAGACTGAGACCTTGAATCATGCAGACATCGAAAATCAACCCCTAACCCGTGTTCATCTTCCCTCCCTCCCTGATTATGGGTTTCATTTGAGGTCCAATTACGGTTACATTTAATGAACATTTCTGGCACATGCGAAGCACCAGCCTGATTCTCCTTTTCCCCTGCAGATACTGTAATCTGATGTTGTGGACTAGCATCTGTCGAATTTTCATCACTTCCAACAGATCCAAAGCTCTCCATTGCAGGATTTAATATCAGTGTTGCTGTACTTGCCATAAATTTTAATCCAGCAATATCCATGTGTTTTGTCACTGATGAGTCCTTAGGGATCAAATTCCCAAGAGTGAATGGCACTGCAACCGCCGAAGATATTTCCTCCATATATTTACTTTGCCTTGTAGAAACAGCCTTATCCCCCTCGCCCACTAGAATATGGAAAACTGCCAGCCTCTAACTAATTTTATACCCTATTTCCTTAGGCCTCTGTTCCTCACGCGTTCAATCCGACATAAAACACCAAGACGCCTACGGCAAGAAATTAAAGGAGCTTAGAACCCACTTTTCCAAGAGACAGCGATTTACACTATTTATTTAGGCATCAAACATTGAAGCTGTGGAACTAGATACTAGAGTAGCTCTCTAGATTCTTTCTGAATTTTACCTGATTTTGGACCTGCTTGTTCAATCAATACCAGCCAAAAGGGGTACTATCTGATGTACTAAAATCTTCTATTTCTACCTTCTCACCAACCCTTCGGTCCCCTGGAAAATCAGGCAATCGATGATTCAGGAACCATATCAAAATAATGGAAAAGTCAGTGCCTCTCTCTCTCTCTCTCTCTCTCTCTCTCTCTCTGTGTGGCCTAAGCATAAAGACGAGGGAATGGGGTCGTTGAACAAGCAAACAACAACAAAAACATAATGATAACAACAACAACAATAAGCGAAACAGTTAAAAAACCGCCCAATCAGTACAAGAATGGGAACAGAAGTTCCCCAGATCTGAGGCAACCCACGCCATCCATTGAAATTCCATTAGGTTTTCCTCTCTTGTGTTACTTTCATATGTCAACCCACACCAAGCATCTCCATTCTCAATAATACAGAAAAAGATGTCCATATCGATCATTACAACTTCCACCCACTTCAACCAATTAAAGTGCACAGAGATTATTCTCCGAAGACAGTGAAAGCAAAGACAAATTCGTAATCCAGAGTCGCTTACCTTTCTCAAAACGAAAAATCCTGCGTGTGAAGGGACAGGGAAGGGTATGGTGCGAGGAAGAAGCCTGCACGAGGATATGCTGTTATTTATCGGTTACATTTCTCAGAGATCAGAGTTCAGACGACAAAAGATACCTGGTTTTTTTCAGGCCAAAAAAAAAAAGTTTATTAATTTATTTTTACTTTGACCATTTAACATCATTTTGTTCCAATTTTTTGAAAAATCAAAATTTGTATCCCAATCTCATCAATAAAATAAAAAACAGATGGTTGTTAATTAATATCATAAAAAATTAAATTTATACTTAAAATGTTAAATGATATAATAATTAAAACTAGTTAAAATCATAAAATTAAAACTAATTAAGAGCAGCCAAGATGACCAAAAAAAGTTAACACATGATGATAACACCCGGCAATTCATTCACTTATTTTTGTACTTAAAAAATTAAATCCGAAAATTAAAATTATTAAATTATAGTCTGATGAATGAATTTCTTAAGGAAGAATATCTCCAAATAAATGGAAGAAGTCATTCCATGAGGTTTCCTTTGTATTGGTTAATTAGATGCAATATGTCCTAATCCAGATTACCTTTAATTAATCCCAGATTTAAATGTCAAAGTCTTTGTAGTTTGCTGTACCAAACTGCTTCTCTCTCATCCATTATGGACTTTATTACTTGCTTTTACAATGGGACTCTTATATTAATGTCAAGTCCACATGTCCCCATTTCATTCATTCTTTCTTTAAAATATCAATCCCCGGCCACCATGTGAATACACCTAAGTTAGGCAAAAATTAAGCAAGACAAGACATTTAGCAATAATCACATCTAGGGACCCCACCTAATCTCCGAATTTCAATAAGTTAATTACTCCTCCGGTCCTTATTATAAGACCCAATTTGACTTTTTATTTGGTCCTAATTATAAGACCCAATCCATTTTGTCTCTTATATTTATGCATTTTTTTCCAAGATAACCCTTCTAATAATGATAGTTTTAGCCAATATACTTAATTAGCAAGGATATTTTAGGAATGACAACACTTATTTATTATAAATAACCAACTTAACTTACTTCCTTAATTTCTTCAAATAAGTCAATTGGGTCTTATAATTAGGACGGAGGAGTAATACCATACTTATAAGTTCTTAAATTTTCAGTGATAACTTCTTTGTTGGTTTTCTTTGTTGCAATATTTCTTGCTAGCTTGCTATTTAATTAATGAAGGGTAAGGCAATATGTTCAATATTAACACCTTTTAAGTAGGGTTAGGTGGCATCCATCACCAAGTATTTTTTTTCCCAATAGAATTTAGTATTATAAAATAATTTTTGGTGTAATTTTACTATTAAAAGTATTTTCTCAGTAGCAATAAACATCCTAAACTTTAAGATACTAAATCTCATCAGAAAAATATTTTAAGATATTAAATTTACAAATTTATTTTAAAATACTGAATGCTATTAAAAAAATCTAAAAAGACGGATCCATATAAAATTATTTTATGACACTAAACTGAAAAAAGTACTTTATGTGGTAAATGTAACTGAACTCTATTATTAAGCATCACAAATAGAAAGGAATATAATGTTAAAAGAACTATTACAGTTTCTTTTAATTTTTACATTTAAATTAAAATTGACATCATATAATGATAACTTTTAATAATTATTATTAATGAAATGAAAAAAAAACTAACTATATGAAACTATCAGAACAATGGAAAAAAAAAAAAAAAGATGATCGTCAGATTGGTGGTGAGGTCAAGATTGAACAAAAAGGATGCATGGACTGAAACGAATGACGTGGAAGAAGTAAGAAGGAACAAATCCCAAGTCGCAAGGGGAGATGCACGCAGCAATCCCCCAAAATTGGAAGGAAGCATTATTATTATTAAAATATATAGAAAAAATAAATGCATTGAACCGAAGGAGTATGATAATAATTGTTGATATTATTATTTTAATAATAAAAAATAAGAGCGAAGGGGACACGTATGAAAGATAGAGGTGGAGATTGTGTTGTGCTTCAGTTTTTGTTTCTGTGCCGAATCCTTATTCGACACGTCAGCTTCGATCTTCCCCCTCTTCGTTCGGTGCCACGTGTTCGCTTTCTTTTGGCTTCTGCCACCCACCGACCATATCGCTGTATACATTCAATTCACATCCTCTGTCTCTGTCGGTCTCCATCCCCACTCTCTTCATTTGGACCCTTCTCTCTCTTTCTTTCGCGACATTTGGACCTTTCCTATTTACTTTTTTTCTTTTCCGGCCCATCTACCTTTCCTATTTCATGGCGTCAATGCGTGCCTTCTTCTATTCGGATACTCCAAGTCTAGTCCCTCGATGGGATCAAAAATTAATCTAGTTGATAAGAAGTCTAACTTATTGTTTATAAAATTATAAAATTATAAAATTATAAGTTCAAATCTCAATATCAATATGAGGATAAGGATGGAAACATGTCAAGCGACCTGTCCGAAGTCTATGGCCTGACCTGCATTTGACTTGTCCTGGCCTAGCCTGTTTTCCAAAAGAAACAGGCTCAGACCTATTTAACTAAACAAACTAGGCTTAGGTTCTTTAAAAAGCCTGTTAGACCAATCTGGATCTGTTAGAAATTTATAATTATAATATATATAAAAAATTAGTTAATAGTATTATTTTTAATGTGCTCTTTTAATTTATTTTTTAATTTTAATATATAATTAATGGCTTAATCTTTTCTTAAATTTTGAAGTTTAGTTGAGAAGTGAAGATAAAAATGTAATTTAAAATAATAATAATATCAATAAATAATGTGATCTTTAAATCTTAAAAATATAAATAAAATAGGAAAGAAAAATTTTGTTCCAAGAATGATAAATTAATTAACTTATGTACTATGTTAATTAAAGTATAATACCCTCTTTATTCATTGTAAAATTAATAGTTTTTTCTCTTTATTTATTTGTCTTAATTTTAATTTTTTTTGTATACTTTAACATAATCTTGTTCCAAATTTTAACATACAATTATAATTAGTTTTCAATAATATCCTTATAAATTGTAATTAAAATTTAAAATCGTACTTATGATGTTAAAATTTAAATAAAAGATAACACTAAAAAATTAATTATTATGTATGCTTTTTTTAATCTTAGCCTTTTTTTTAAAACAATATAACTATAATTTGAATTTTTTAAAAATGCAGGCTTTTTAATAGGTTTCAGGCCAGGTCAGGCCTTTATACAGAGCAGGCTCAGACTGAAAAATAAGCTTGTAACAGGCCACAGGCCAGGTTTAGGCTAATAGGCTCCAAAACAGACCTAGCCTGTTAAGAGCAAGGCTTGACCTGTTTCCACCCTTATATAAAGACTTTGTTAGTAGGTGATCTGTAAGTAGCTTTATAAGCGTTTTCTGAGTTTAGAGACATGTTCTAGCCTCGGTGAGCCCCCAAGACTTAACTCACTTAATTTTTTTTGTACCAAAAAAATATTTCAATTCTAAATATAAAATTCACTTTATAGAGAACAAACAAGAGTTGGATCATAATATGATAAATAAAAGTTTGAATTGTCGTTGAAAAAAATACTTATATTTAGCGCTTGACAGTATTTTGAATAGAATTGCGTTCAGTACAAAAATACCTGTGTTTAGAAAATACTCCTCTTGTTCTATTTATAAAACATTTCTAGTTTATTTCACACAGACTAAGGAAAATTTTAACTTGCATTAACTGTCTATTAAAATATAATAACCTTCTAACTTTATTCCTATTTAATATATATATCTTTAAAAAAAATAACTATCATTACTATAATAAATGAAAGATAAAATAATACATTCATATTAAAAATTTAACGAAATGACTTATAAATAGAATTAAGAAAAATCTTCTCTCTCTATCTTATAAATAGGACTAGAAAAGTGGTAACAATAATAATAAAGAAACACATAAAACATGAGGCTTGGGTATGTATTTTGTATTTAAATATTTTTTTAAAACTATTCTCATTTTTAAACATAAGAGAACGAAAATACCTCAAAATTGTCTCCCTGTTTTTATCATTTAAAAAAAAAAAAACTCTATAATTGGCTATTGGAAGCTATCCACCACCCTGTATTCCGTCACCTACTAATCTCAACTTCCATCGCCAATCATTATTGGCGGCCGTCGTCTTATCCACAGTAAATTAGCGATATAGGATTAGGATAATAAAAGTCATGAATATGATCAGTAAGGAGATGAATTGCTGAGAACAATAAAATAGTACTAAAATAACTGGGAATTACTTGAGAGGAAATGAAGATATACAATTCCCTTCGGATTCGCAACATAAAAACATGTTCTTATGGATCATAAATATGGTACAGATTGCTTCAAAATGCATTTCAGATTTCTTCCTCATCAAACGACAACGGACAAGAGACGCATCAAATTTATTTATGTTTTGGTTGACACTATTCTTAAAGTTTATATTACATGCAGATAATATTAAAAATAATTTGAAAAACCAGAAGAGCTTGATATGACGAGAACCAATCAATTGGGAAAATGAAGAATAAACAAGCTAAAACCCCTGGACATCCCAATCAATTGGATCAAGGGACTGGTGGAGTAAACTAGTGCAATAGAACATAAATTCTAGTCCCAAAAATGGTGGCTCATTGGGGCATGAAGATAGTCAACTGTACTGATCAAATTATGACAGGGAAGTGATGATGATCATCAACCTAGTCGATTGATCAAGGCTTGGCATGCCAATGTTAATCGACCATCTCCAATCTAAGACTGAGACTGCCTAATTAGTCAAACTTGGCAGTCGGTTGATGCTTGCAAGAAATTGGCTTGTCGCCTCAACAGAAAAGCTCAAAGGTTTTATTAATTTAAACGACCAGATAATTGCGGGTCTCTTAAGAAATTTACTTGAAATGAATTTTGAAAAAAAAATCATAAAATGGTACACTGACTCAAAATTTAGAAATAACAATTGGTACGAATGTAAATAAAAAATTTATTAAAGGCTTGTTTGTTTAGATAGAGGGTGTTTATATTAATTTTTTAGAAATGATTTTACTATGTATAATAAGTATGTGTGAGGGATTTTGTTTCGAATCATATAAAAAACATTTTTTTAAGTGTTTTTAATGATTACCAAACATTCCTATAATTAAATAACTTTGTGCCTAGAAAGTAATAGTCGATATTCTTAAATCTGTGAAAAAATGTGAGGCTTTTCAATTTGTCCTCGTTAAAATTAAAAAAAGTACAGGATTAGAATAAAAGAAGTTTAACTACCTCATCTTTGCCCTGCCTTTAAGACCCAGTAAGGCTTTAAAGCTTTGCATATGACAGGAGGGGGTTTGTTTTTAAAACAGGGATATGCTGTTTTATCAAGGTAAACTGGAAGTATCGTTATCATCTCACAGTAGGGGCATTTTTGGCAGATCAATATGAAAACAGTGTTGGTGACAAGAAGTTACTAGTGATTATGCCATGACCCTCATCTGCAAAATACATATTAGCATCTTATGTTCCCATGGCATCGATTGAAAATTGAACATTTCCGTATTGAAAATTTTCCATTTAAATGTATAAAAATCCCAAATTTCTTAGCATCAGTTTACTTCTCTGCTGATTTTCTTGTAATAATAGTACTAAACGTTCCGTATTCTGTAGCGAGCTATTGAGAGGGTGCAGACAATCACCAAAATGGTTGCAACTAAAGTACCAGATGGATGCACACATGCCGCTCAATACAGAAAATATATTTAACTTAAAATTATAGGCATATCTACAGAAGTGCCTACTGATCCCTAATGGAGTTCCTGGTGTAATCTAATAACCAGACAACAGGAGCCAATAAAAGAGAAGGCGAAGGGATATATAAATCCTATAAGGTTAAGTAGGTCCTTATCATGGTTGCCCCAGTGGGATCTGAAAGTAGGTGTTTGACAAGTAACATTCTCAAGTTATTTGGTGCAATGATGAACATGTAGAATGCAAACAATATTATATCTGTCGAAGAGAGAGTCGAACCCAGAAATCCTTGCCACATCCTGCAAAGAAAGACATATTTACCAGTTAATTCATGCTTCAAGAAAAAGGCAAGGCAGCCGGGCTCAGCTCCTTTGCATACAATCTTTCATACTCAATCATTATATGTCATTAATCTTTCTACTGCAAACACAGCACAGAAGGGGATCAAGAAAACTACGAAAGATCACATTTAATATCAGATGCATCTAGAAGCCTTTTCTGGAACTAGAATCAACGTAATTGGAAAAGCTATTTCCATGGGAATGGTGACGAACTAACAGTTTTGATCAAAGGAACCAAGTCCATCTGAGGCAAGATGTTGCTTTTGCGGACAATCTTATGCACACAAGTCACCGATGAAAGATGCTCAGACAATTTTAAGGTCTATGCCAAAACTTTCAGAGTACATTAATCCTAGGCACAAATATAGTATTGAAACAAATTATCATCTCCGGCCAGGGAAGTTGCATGATAGTTCTAACCTAAGCGCTGGCGGCTTGAAAGACATGGTAGAATGTGAAGCTCGTAATGCGCAGTTATTTTAAATCATATCCATTATATGGGGAGCTACCCAAAATAACAGATTTGTGGCATTTGATGAAGCTTTCTTTTGGATTTCACGTAATGAAGTCAAGACAATTCTTGATGATTCTATCGGATGAGACCAAATTTGTATAGCTAAAACTATAGATATAGTCAAGGCTTTTGCTAAGCCCTTCGCACGTGTTTGATTTTCTACCCACAAAGTGATGCACCAGATCCTAGCCACATTATACACAGGGGAAACATCATAAATCAAATTTCGAGATATCAATCACAAATGAGAGAAAATAGATCATACCAATCAGGTAAGCGGAAGAAAGTGTGAAAGAATGTTCTAATGCCCTCAATGTCCAGCTCCAGAATTAGTGCCAATCCGAAGAGGAAGAATGACCTCTGCCGTTTCCTTTCTAGTGGCCAAAGAGCGTCCCAAGCTGAAAATAATACGAGGACATGAATGCATATCCTAGTGGAAAATCCCACTTCCACGCTTAAATGAACAAGTATGCTCTTAAACATTGGAATATGCCCTATCTCCTTCACATTTGTATTTCTGCATTAATGCAGAGATCAATATACGAAGAAATTAATATTTAAACGAGTTTCCAATACCTAAAACAAAAGCTAACAACTCCAAAAACAAAAAACTACCAAGATGAGCCTTGGAAAAAATTGAGATTCGTTTTCCAAATCAACAAATGTCATGCAGTCAGATCAAACTAAAGGAATGGGAAAAAAAAATGAGCTAAATACTTGGCTGTGGCAGATTTTAATGTTAAATTAAGAGAAAAATACTTGATTACCTTGTGCGGATAGATTATTGTTACTTCTTTCATGGGTAAGAATGTCCCGTGCATGACCCCCTCTCAAGATAGCAGCAATTACCGACGCATATTTTGGAGCCTCTGACAATGATCTGACTACTGAGTATCCTGTTGAATAAAATGATGAATATAAGATGGATAAAACATAATCGTGAAATGAACATATGACCATGACATGCCTGTAGCCGGATGAACCATGCTGGCAGCAGCACCAAATGCAAGGTTCTTTTGCTCTGTATTTGGCAAAGATCCACCAACTGGGATGTACGACCACTCCTGCATAGAAATATATAAATAGAAGTAATTTCTGGGCACTCATAATTGAGATTCGGATACAAATAGAGGTGATTTATAAATTTATAAACTTCTAATTGTCCCAAAAAAAAAAAGTTATAAGCTTCTAATTCTACTGGAGGAAGATAATTAAATTAAAGCAAGATATATCAATAAAACTTGTCTCTATCATATAATTGCTACAAAAACTCATGATCTAAGAACGGCTGGAAATTAAAGATGAAAGCAACATTGTTAGCAATGGAGCACATGATACGCTAGACTGGTTACAACAGTATCCGAGGCTGGGAGACTTTCACTTCCACTGCTGTTATCCAAGTCATGTCTATATGTTTAGCTTAATTAAACTCACTTTTTATTTTAAGCTTAAACAAACAAGCCGTTACTTTTAGATGCCACAGATACCATGAAATGGAAAGTAAGGAAATAGGAGAGAGAAAGAGAACAATGCAATAGAAACAGAGGAGAATTAGAGAAGAGTATAGGACCAAGAGAAACTGAATAATTTCTAATCTCATTGCCAAAACTGAGTTACAAAGGATGGTGGGTACCTATTTATAAGTAAAAGCCTAATAGATATCAATCTAAATAAATATCCTAATATTATCTAAATATCCTAATCTGTCCAAATCCTACTAATATAATTAAATACTATCTAAATCCTAATAATATTATTTAAATCCTATTTATCCTATTTATATCATATTTATCCTAATAATATTTTCTTATTAACATAACAACACCCCCTTCCCCAAAAGACCCTTGCCCTCAAGGGTCAAGTACACAAAAATTTGTCCCACGTCAGCACCAAAAAGCATCTTGATTAAGTCGCCTTTAAACCAAATTTGAACCAAGCTTTTTCTAGGAGAAAGATGAACAAGAGAAACCCAGTTAATCAATGGTAGCAATGACCTGTGGCTCTTTTCTTGAAACACAAGGCCCATAAACACGAAACCCGTTAAAGCATACTTTTTCCTGCATGTTGGGAGTTGTGTCTTTGACTTTTCCTTTATAAAGCTCATCAATTCTGTCATTGGTATGGTGGAGGGTGTTTTCATCATATCTTGAGCTGCCAAGTCTTTTGCTCGCTCATCAGAACCTTCTTCACTTCCATACTCGCATGGAAAATCTTTCTTGATGCTATCATTACGCTCAAGGGGTTCTTGCACCTTGACGAACACTTCTTGAGTTAGCGATGGCAATTGGTAGCATTATTCTTGGGTGAGATGACAAGACTCACCATTGTCTTGGGAGCTAGTGATATTAGCCTCTTTCGTAGCTTGCCTTTGAATGTAAATTTCTTGCATGCGGGCAAGGCTCTTAACTTCCTGAAGTGTGATCGGCCTAAAAAGACGCTCTTAGCTTCCTAAAAGTGTGATCGACCTAAAAAGATGTACCGTTGATGCTAGTTCTTCCTTAAGGCCAGCTATATACACCATAACATGATATCTTTTTAGCAGTTTTATTTTACTCATGACTCCATCAAGTCATTGAACTCCTTCACACTACCACGTTGCCTGAGTCACATTGTACTTCCATCTGAATTTGAGACTGAAGGGGTTCCATGGTTCTTGAACATGTGGGGTGCCAGGAATCGAGTGGCTCTAATGTCACTGTTATAGAAAGTAAGGAAATAGGAGAGAGAAAGGGGAAAATGTAATAGAAACAGAGGAGAATTAGAGAAGAATAGAGGAATAAGAGAAACTGAATAATTTCTAATCACATTGCCGAAACTGAGTTACAAAGGGTGGTGGGTACTTATTTATAAATAAAAGCCTAACAGATATCAATTTAAATAAATATCCTAATATTATCTAAATATTACCTAAATATCCTAGTCTATCCAAATCCTACTAAGATAATTAAATACTATCTAAATCCTAATAATATTATTTAAATCCTATTTATATCATATTTAAATATTTTCTTATTTATAATTATAATTACATAACATACCACCAATCAAATGCCACAGACACCACCAATCAAATGATATAAATGTGCCATCAGTAATCAATTACATGGGATAAAGCATAAAGCCTTATTTGACATCAAAGTACATAAAAACGAATTGACACTCATTAACTATCAATCTTACTATTGCTCCTGACATTACCTCTTCATAAATTTTTGTGATTCTGATCCCCATGGTATTTAATCTCAAAAAGAGCTTTTTCTTCAACAGCTCAAAAGGCATGGCATCTTTCGAGGCCAAGCAGGTTTCCTGTGTTTGACATTTTTACATAAATTGACATAGAATTGTAACAGTCAAGCAAATGGTAAACCGCCAATGCTGAAGAAGATCGAGCAGACCTCAAAGAACAGTCTTGTAGAAGACATTGGCATCACGTAAAGAAATGTTGGATAGTTTTCTTCTAGACATGGAACATTTTGCTTCATGTAATCTCTGTAATCCATGAAAACCATCAAGTTCGGATCATAAGGATTGTTTTCCACCTAAAAGCATAGCCAACAAGTGGTCATCACCATTAGTTATCATACTTTTCACTTCATTATTTCGGAAGAGGACAATTCAAAAAAATCATTCACCAAAAACAACAAATTACATTCTATTTTAAGACCAACTCCAGAGCAGCACAAAGAACTGGTAGGCTTTGAATATTTAGAACTCTTGTTTTTTAAAAATGTATAGCTCTTACTAGCCTGCTATCCTTATACAGTACAATGACTCAATTTTATAACCAGAGAAACCAAAAGAGTCAATCATACAAGTAACCTGATACAGAAGATGCAGGAGAGGGGATAGAGATAACAGAAACTAGAGGAAGTCCACACTTAAATTAATTTCAGAATGAGAGAACTTTTTAATAATAAAATCATCAGCCAAATTAGAAAGTCGTAAACCATAGACCTAGCCTCCTACCTCAACCTCTACGCCATAAGCTGTTTGGACAGACACTTTTGGACCCCCAACCTCATACTGTAACAATTTCCCTGAAGCTGCTCCTGATGCAACAGTAACAAGCCTATAACAACGTGTCAGAAGCTTCAATATATAACAATGGGCCAATTTCATCACTGAATGGATACAAAATTTAAAAGTAAAAAAAATGCATTATACCTGCAAGGCACTATAGTATCATCTTCACAGACGACATTACTGCAACCATTGCTAGCTTCAACAATCCTTTCCACTCTTGAGCTAAGATATGAGACACCTGACTCGACACACCTAGGGAAAATTAATATGAATCATAATCTTAAATATAACAAAACTACATTGAAGAAATGTTTATAGGAAGTTATATCATCCTATAAAATAAAAGCCATGTAGTTAAACAGTCTTGCTCTTACCTTTTCAACAACTCTTCATGAAGTAGATGTCGACTGACACGTCCATAAGCACGTCCAATCAAAATGGGATCCCTATCATCAAGATATACAATAGTATCCCTCCAAACATGCTCTATACAGCCTTCAAGTCCAAGACCTAATATCATAAGAAGCATGTTAATTTATACGAGAGTGGAAGTGAATTCATTTTCTTGTAAAAAAGATGGGTATACATGTTATTTTTCAGGGCATAATGCCCAAACTGAAAATTAACAAGAAAACTCAGAATTCCCTAGCTCATCAGACAACAGCATACAGAAATGCTTCCGAATAAACTTTGATAGGCTGTTCAACAACAACAACAAAGATGAGATCAACAAGCCTCATCCCACTACATCAATAATGAAAATTTTCAGAATTACAATTTGCTTTCAAAAACAGGAGGGTAACAAACACCATGACAAGAATTTATGAGCACATAAGCATCCACCACATTCTTTTGGTTGATTTATAGTTTTATTACCCGATGCTCAGAAGACATTAGAACCCAACCAAAAAAGCAAAATCAGAAGAATGAAGGAACAAGAATAATACCTTTGAATTCATCTTCCCACACGCCATAATTATTTGTAAAAGGAAGATCTGGACCAATAAGTCCAACTTTTATCCCTAGCTTGGCAGACTCTGCAGCCAATGCAAGACCAGCTGGACCACAACCAATAACTACCAGATCCAGTATATCATCTCCAATAGAGATTGGTTTTAACTGCAAAATACGAGATTTTATCGAGTGATAAAAGGTCCTAAAAACAATTATGTTCGTAAACCATGTCAGAACCCAAAAAAATGGAGTAGGAAAGCTATCTTTCCCTTCAAAATAATGCCACTTATCAGCAAAAAAGAAAAATGTCCGTGCTTGGCAACTTTGAAAATAAAGGCAACAGGAGTCTCACGTCATTTTTTTAATATTTATAGTAAGCAGGGGCCTCCATGCCATCCATGAAACCAAAAAGAAATAAGACTAATCACAATACCAACATATCCTAAAAAGAATAGTAACCCCTTGTGAAACAGAACAAAAATAGTGGAATGACAGAGATCACTGAAGAGCAAAAGATAACGATGGCGGAATCTCGTTGGAAACCTGAGACTAATAATCCCACAAAAAGAAAACCGTACATCGTTACAAGGAGCTTCTGTAGATGTCAGCTCAAACGACAGAGCGCAGAACCCTATGTCAAAAACTTCATGATGACTATCTACCGTTACAATCTCATCCTTTTATGCTTGACATTAATAGAGCGCAAATGCACAAAACAGGAAACTCCTATCCTACGTACAAGATTAAGCATTCCAATCAAATAACGATCAAAACTCATGAAACAGAGCTTTAAAAGGTCAGTCTAACCTCATCGACAAGCTTGGACTGTTTATCCATAGATTTGTTCTGCTGCATTTGGACGAAAACAAGTTCAGACCCACCAGCCTTGATATAATCTTGCTCATCAGCGAAATTCTCATCAACGGCCACCAAACTCTCACTCCCAGCACGGGCTTCCACACGCAGACAACGTGAACGGCACCAATAGCCATCCGCAGAGAACGACGATGGTCTTCGCCAAAGCCGCTTTCTCCTCGCCCTTGAGGATGAGCCAAAAGAAACCGTCATTGCCGCGAAGTTCCGAGCAGCAACACACTCCATTGTTCCAGGAAAAGGAAATTCTCTCGGGGTTTAAGGCACTAATATCACTCCTGAGCATGGCATTGGAGTCACCATTACTGTTTACACTTTAGCGAAATTGAAAAGGACGACGCCGTTAAAATAGGAGCTGTGTGTGCGCGCGACTGGGAACGCAGCGAGGAACTGCGCGGGGTTTGGGGATAGACCAGTGGAAGGAGGTAGGGAAGGGGTACAGACTGCAGAGTGTGCTATGGTTAGAACCAGCGTCAGCAGGATGCCACGTGGAGAGCGATGATTGGTTGAGTGTCGACGAAAAGCTACCTTATCGGAAACGAATCGTGGTTAATAGCACGAGACGATAGAGGGAAGACGTATGAGATGAGAAAGGAACATCAACCGTCAAATCTGGAGGACCAATATTTTGAACGGCTTATATTGGAATACTCGTGGGGAATTAGGACCCATTACCCAAGATAATCACAACCGTCTTACACGTAAGAGTCGGGTGAGGCACTGGGTTTGGTCCTATAATAACTCAATTTTATTTTATTCTTTTAAATTTATATTTTTTATATTATTATTATTCATTACATATATTAAGAAGTTTGTATCAAATGATGATAATCTTCAATACATATTACTACGGATTTCCTTATATTTGTCATTTGGTATCACGGCTAAATAAAAACTTCTATTATTATTTGTGCAAATAGCTAAATGGAGTGTATTAGCTCAATATGCATTTTTTTTCTAACAAATAACTGATTTATATACTTTTTTGAATTTCTGCAAATTAATTATTTAAAATCAGAAAGAATATTATGAGCGGCAAGTGGTCCCACTCCTCCATCACGAGGTATTCCATTTTCTTCTTCGGCGAGGATGAGCTACTGCTTTCAAATATAAAGCATGTTTGTTTTCTAAGTTGTGACATCACATGTTTCAATATGAAAATAAGGTCTCTATGAAGTTCTTAATTCTAAAAACAATCAATAACCGTTTACTTGAAATACCATTGAAAGCATATTAAAGCTTCTCACCTAGTCCTCGTTCTTCCCTCCATTTTTTCTGGTCAAAAGAATCAAAGACCTAAAGACCTTGTGATAATCACAGTCACAACTTCAAGCTAACAACACAGTTCCAAGAAATTAGCCTATTAAGAGGAAAAAAAATTTAAACTTATAAATTCCACAACATTTATGAGATTTTTTAATGTGAGATTCATAATAATGTACCCTCCTTGAGAGCCAACATCTCTAGTATCTCTACATCATAACATTTCACTTAGCTTCCTACCGGTCAGTACCCTCTATGGATAGCCCTTTCTATGACATCTGTCTTTCAATAAAAGCACAAATATAATGAGTATAAGTTTAAAAGAAAAACATAATCTCAAAAGACTAATCTTTTAGTAGAGAAAACTCTTTAAATTTATAAACCCTATAATTCTTATGAGATGAGATAATACCGTACTTGTGAAGGAGTCGTTAAGGATGAATGTAAAAATTGGATCGATATTGGCTTTTACAGCAATAATAAGTTGAGGGTATATTTCCAAAAGTATAAGCATTATTTAATTAACTTAAATAAATTTTAAAAAACACGAAATAAATTATTTTTTGGTCAAAATAAATTGCTTAATTCTAACAAATATAATATAATATAATATAATTTTTTAAAATACTCCTATATAATGTTACATTATATTATATATATTAGTTTATAAGTTAAATAAATTAATTTAAAAAATAAAATGAATTGAGTTATTGTGAATAAAATGAAAATCAACTTTCAAGGTGTAGATGAAAGGAATATGTTAGTGTTATGGTTTTACATATTAATCAAGGTTTTTTTGACCAAAATGCTATGCGCAATAAATAATATTATCCAAATGCTACATAATAAAAATTATTTATTCTAATGCTACATTTAAACTCACTCTTTAAGAGATGAATTTTGCAAGAGTTTTCTTGGGAAAAAAAAGAAGAAAAGAAGAATGAGTTCTTTATGGCTGTTTTTTGCTTTTTAACCTTTTCCACAATAATGGTGACAGGAGTTAAATAGGTTACCATCTCTCTCTCTTCAATCTTCTTTAAACCCACCCCACTTCCTGCATTTCCCTTCCCAATCCGTGGAGACGCAAACATAGTATCATATTAATATTTTCAAGCAATATAATTTATGCAAAAATTAAAATTAAATAAAATAATTAATAATTTAAAAATATGTTAACTATCATCCACTGCTGTGAATTATTTATTCCCTAAGCATTCAATACTCTTAAGTTAATTTTTAATGCTATTTTATTTTATGATGTTAGATACACAAAAAATTATTTTAAAATATTAAGTGCTGCTTAAAAGTATTTCAATATGTTGAAAACTAGTTAACCAATTCTTATTATAAAATGTATTTTTAAATTAAATTATCTATTTTTTATTAAAATATATTTTATGGTGTTGAATACATTAAAAAATAGTTTAGGACATTAAGTGATGTAATTTTGTGCTGTAATTTTACTCTTAAAATGTTAATTTTCTTCAGAAACAGTTGTGCTTTCAAAGTATTATTTTATGAACAGTTTTAATTTCATCATTAACTCTTCAAAAGGTCCGTTAAATGAATGTATATTAAGCACCAAAATGTATTTTTTAAGGTGATGGATGCACCTAAAAAAAGTACTTCAAAGTACTAAATGCATCCCAAAATACTTCAAGGTACTGAATATACTTGAAAAAATACCTCAAAATATTGAGTGCACTAGAAAACACTTTAAAATATTTGATATATTTAAAAAAATATTTTAAGATGTTGGATGCACTTTAATCTAAAATATTTTATAGTGTTGAGTGCATCAAAGATTAGTTTAGAGTATTAAATGTTTATGAGAAAATAATCAGAGTAGAGGATGATAGTTAACCTATTTTTAAATTATTAATTATTTTAGTTAATTTTAGTTTTTCCATAAATTATAGTGTGCATAAGTATTAAAAATATTAATATGATGCTGTGTATATGTGTCCCCACGGACTGGGAAGAGGAAATGCAGGGAGTGGGAGTAGGCTTTTAGGGAAGAATGAAGAGAGATGGCAGCCTATTTAAATAGGTCGCAGGAGTTTGAATGTAGCATTTTGATAAAGAATTTTTATTCTATCACATTTCGGTAATATTATTTACTGTGAGTAGCATTTTGGTCAAAAAGCCTAGTAATCATCTATCATGACATCATTCATGAAACCTCTCACCTGATTGATACAAATATGACATCATTATTATACTGTTCTATTAAAAAACTTTTAATTCAAAATGCTATAAATAAAATTTAAAAATAATTTGTTGGGAAAAAAATTTAGATAAATTGAGTCTTAGAAACTCATTTGAACTAGACTCAGGAAAGATGTACAAATCACTTATTAACAAAATCTCACTTACAAAGGTACTTGTAGGTCAACTATCAATAATATTTTGAGAAAATTACTAACAAGTCCCACAGAAGGCAATTTATTACTCTGAGGTCCCACGAAATGTCAAAATCACTGACAGGTCCCAAGGGACCTCAGAGTAATATTTTTGTTTTGTAAAATGACATTACTGCCCCTCATATTCCAGATTCACATTTGTTCTGTCATTACGATTTACAACCTCAGCAGCGACTATTAACAACCTAATGAGAGGGCGTTAACAACCCTAGCAGTATCCGTTAACAACTTACTTTATAGAATTATATAACCTCTACATAAGAGTAAATTATAACCAAATAATATAATACAACAACTTTAACACTAAAATAGGAAGCTTTTTGATATCATTAAGAATTTTAACTAGATCCAATAGGATTATAGTAATATTT
Organism: Neltuma alba; assembly: GCF_004799145.2. Classification (NCBI taxonomy): domain Eukaryota; kingdom Viridiplantae; phylum Streptophyta; class Magnoliopsida; order Fabales; family Fabaceae; genus Neltuma; species Neltuma alba. The sequence goes on along the minus strand of NW_021637005.1, from coordinate 15,665 downwards.
TAATGCGAATATCCATTTACAATCTCAACAGCGATTATTAACAACCGAATGAGAAGGCATTAACAACCTAAGCAGTAGCCGTTAACAACTTACTTTATAGAATTATATAACCTCTGCATAAGAGTAAATTATAACCAAATAGTATAATAAAACAACTTTAACACTAAAATGGGAAGCTTTTTGATATCATTAAGAATTTTAACTAAATCCAATAGGATTATAGTAATATTTTAATGCGAAGATCCATTTACAACCTCAATAGCGACTATTAACAACCGAATGAGAAGGCATTAACAACCTAAGCAGTATCCGTTAACAACTTACTTTATAGAATTATATAACCTCCGCGTAAGAGTAAATTATAACCAAATAGTATAATACAACAACTTTAACACTAAAATGGGAAGCTTTTTGATATCATTAAGAATTTTAACCAAACCCAATAAGATTATAGCAACATTTTAATGCGAAAATCCATTTACAACCTCAACAGTAAGTATTTATAACCTAAGGAGAATTGTTAACAACTTTAGTAGTATTTGTTAACAACTAACTTTATCGGATAATATAACTTCTAACTATAACTAACTAAACTATAACTAAATAGTCTTAAAGTTAATCTTATATAGTTGTTAGATGTTATATTATCCTATAAAGTCAATTGTTAATAGATACTGCCTAGATTGTCAACAGCTCTCTTTGGGTTATTAATGCTCACCATTGAGGTTGTAAATGGATCTTCGCATTAAAATGTTGCTATAATCCTATTGGGTGTAATTAAAATTCTTAATGATATCAAAAAGCTTCCAATTTTAGTATTAAAGTTGTTGTATTATACTATTTGGTTATAATTTACTCTTATGCAGAGGTTATATATTCTATAAAGTAAGTTGTTAACTGATACTGCTTAAGTTGTTAATGCCTTCTCATTCAGTTGTTAATAGTCACTGTTGAGGTTATAAATGGATATTCGCATTAAAATATTACTATAATCCTATTGGATCTAGTTAAAATTTTTAATGATATCAAAAAGCTTCCCATTTTAGTGTTAAAGTTGTTGTATTATATTATTTGGTTATAATTTACTCTTATGTAGAGGTTATATAATTCTATAAAGTAAGTTGTTAACGGATACTGCTAGGGTTGTTAACGCCCTCTCATTAGGTTGTTAATAGTCGATGCTGAGGTTGTAAATCGTAATGACAGAGCAAATGTGAATCTGGAATATGAGGGGCAGTAATGTCATTTTACAAAACAAAAATATTACTCTGAGGTCCCTTGGGACCTGTCAGTGATTTTGACATTTCGTGGGACCTCAGAGTAATAAATTGCCTTCTGTGGGACCTGTTAGTGATTTTCCCTAATATTTTACTTAGAGATCGTCTATTAATAAAGTCTTTATATCATTAGTAATAAGATTCGAACTCACGACATTATAAGTTATGAATTGATCCCTTACTAACTGTGCAACCTTTTATTGGTAATTTAAAAAATAATTTTCATTATTTAAGATCCTTACAATTGTCAGCAAAAATGATAGGCGAGGGCACCCAAATAGGTAATTAAAAACATGAAATCAAGGTCATTCAGAGAAGAAGACGACAATAAATTAATACCTTAAAAACACTTTTAAAATTAAAAAAAAAAAACTGCATACCCTCCTTCTAACCAAAAACTGCATGTGTATCTGTATATACACATATATGCATATAAAAAATATTTAGATAACTTTTTTACATTTGTTATATTAAATTTTTCAATGACATTTATATGTGGGCATGAGTCCTTTGTTTTCTAGTGTGGATTTATAGTTTAATAATAATTATTTTAAAAATAAAACATATCACAATATGTGATTGAAAAATTGAAATAAGGAATATAAAAAAAAATGTAGCATATTTCTTTGGCCCTATTTATAAGTCACTTTTAACCTGTTTCACACAGACTAAATAAAATCTTAAATTTTATTAACTCTAATTTAAAATTCAATAATTTTTTAATTTTATCCCTATTTGATATGTATTATACCTCATATAAACAAAATAAATACAATAATAAATAAAGGGTAAAAGTATACATTTATACAATAAATTTCTTTTAATACCTTATAAATAGGATTAAAAATATTTTTTCTCTCTACTTTATAGAAAAAAAAATAATAGGAGTAAGCATTAAGATGGAGACAGACATCCAATGATGAGCGTTCAATGAAGCAAACAGAACACAACGTTAGCTATACTATGCCCGTATCAGAATCTTGTCTGCTCATTCTAGATTTGGAGAACATATTGCAAATCTTTGCAAAGAAATATTCCGATCCAATTACTTGGTTTTTTTAAAACAAAAATGTGGAACAAGATTGTGATTTAAATAACAAAAAAGTCATTCATCTTCGTTTTTTTTCCTTCTTAATTCAAATATATACACATGACTTTAACTTTATTACGACCCAATAATTTTATTAATATTAATTATTCTGATCCGAAATTCTGGACGTTTGGCACTTGGCATCCGGGTGTCACCGATTTGAGCGGCAAAGAATCATGCACATATCTCATGATTATTCCTGGGCACCATACTCTGTAACTCACAAAAAAAAAAAAGTTTCGTTTCTCATATTTATTTTTTAAAAAATAAATTTACCTTGGCTTTCCATTGTTGTCCCAGAAGAAGCTACCCAATATCATATTCATTTCCTCAAAATATTTTCCTTACAGTTCAATACAAAATAGGGGATAATTTAAAATAAAAGTTATTACTATGCGGTTCTATTTATAAGAGTTAATTGACTAATTTGAGCATATTAAAGAAAGAAGTTAAGTTGGTTATTTGTAATAACTATGTGTTATCTTTCTTAAAATACCCTTACTAATCAAGTGTATTTGTTAGAACTATTATTGTTAGAAGGACTATTTTAGAAAAAATGTATAAATATCATAGATAAAGTGGACTGAAGTCTTATATTTAGGACTAAAATAAAAATCAAACAAGGCCTTATATTAAGGACGAGAGATAGTATTACTCTGGCTTAAGTAAGACTTATCAGAATTTTGCAGCCCAAATAACATAAAATAATTTTAAAGACTTCTGACCAAAAAAAAAAATTTTTAAAGACTTTTCCTAATTATGAGATTATGAGTTCAGATTCTCTAACAAAAAATATAATAAATACGCAAGTTACAGGGAAAAAAAAAATGAAAGCATCTCTTTCTTACGATAGTAACACATTGGCTTTTTGTCTGCATTCAATATGGCTTATAGACAAGCCAGACAATTATGGAATGTGGATTTTCCCACTAAAGGAAAGACTACCAAATTTAAAAAATTTGTCTCATGCACGAAAAAATATACTCCTCCAGTCCTTAATATAGGATCTAATTATTGAGTTGGTTTTGGTCCTAAATATAAGACCCATTTCTCATATTTATCAATTTTCTCTAAATTACCCCTATGAATATTCCCTCAATCATAATCAAGTAGAAGAGGGAGAGGGATATTAAGAAAGATGATTATGGTGTTTTAGAAAAAATGTGTTACATTTCTTATAATTAACTAACTTACCTAACTTCCTTAATCTAATCAAATTAGTTAAATGGGTTTTATATTAATGACCGGAGGAGTATATCAGCTTTATCTCTTCTTTGGACCAGCATAATTATTTTATCTTAAAAAGGTACGAAAATACTATGTTTTCACCATGTTTCCAAACTTAGTTTTAAAGAATAATTTGAAACATTCTATTTTTTCAGGTACAAAGAAAGAAACCGTTTTTTCAAAAGATGTGTCCACTCCCATACAACTGTTTTTTTTGGCCACATAATAATGTACAGTGTTACTTCAGTAGTCAATAAATAATAAATAGCTAGTTATCGATGATTTTGGATTTACATAATATCTATGGTCTGATATATTATTAAAAAATTTATTTTTTTAAATTTTTTTGAGAAATTATATCTTTGTATGAACTTATTACTATTAATACTAAATTTAGTTTTATTTTATTTTGGTCAAAGAGTTCGATTATGATTTGAACATTAAAAAAAAAAAGGAATAAATAAAGAGGAAGCAGAAACAGAATGGTGCAAATACGGAGAATCATCCAGGTAAGCAACATGCAGGTTGGCAAATTACGAAGGCCTTGCCTTTCTCTCGCGAGCTCTCCCTCACAGGGCAGAGAGAGAAGAGAAGAGAGAGAGTGACGGAGGGAGATGACAGTCTGGCAATATTGGGAGGTCAAGCAAAGATGCCCTTCTGTTCTATGTCTCTGTCTTACGTCTATATATATATATATATATATATAGAGCACTCATTTCTTTCCTCCGAATTTTGGCTTTTGTTTTGAGCCTTTCCGTCTTCCAGAGAGACAGAGACTTAGGATTTGGGCGCCATGAGTCTCTTCGGTCTTGGAAGCAGGTCAGCCTTCAATTATAACAGTCAATTTTCTCGAAGATTATCTGCATTCTGATTGCGTAACTGTTGTCGATCCTTTTGCATTCATAATCGTTTTGTTTCACGTTGTGTTCTCTTTTTGTTCCGCTGCATTCAATTATTTTCCATTCTCTCAAATAGAATGGTTTGATATTTGGCTGTCAAATTTATCGCTTCAGTTTGATGATTCTTTTTGTGAAAGAGCAATGTGAATCTGTCTCCCTGAGAGCCGGCTATTCGAAATTCATTGGAGCAGAAAACCAATTTTGAAATTTGACAATTCGATTTCTAATGGGATGTTTACTGATATTGAGAGACGATATTTTTCGCTTTCTTTCAGATGATTCTTTTTTTAGGTTAGTTTTAGAAGGGGCGTGCAAGGCCCATCAATCCGTTCAAGCCCAACCCATGAAATTATGACTTCCACCTATTTGTCCAAAAGCCGAGTTTAAAAAAAGTTCCACTATAAAGAGCTTACAACAGAAGCATCATTAATTTGTCATGTAACTTTTCTTTGGATAAATGGAATGTAAAGTATTTTTTGTTTAATTTTTATATTCTATGAAATTGTGATGTACCTTGCCCTTCAATTGTGTTAATTGTATATTGAACGCATTACTGTTGTATTGATTCAACTACAAAACGATGTAATGATTTCTGGACATCATGCTTATTGTCTTTATTTTAACATGTTAAAATGATTTATCACTTAAATCATGCCGAAGTTAAAAAAAAATAAAATCAGAATATACTTTAAAAAGTGCTTATAATATTGTTATCGTATTTGGGTATTTTGATCTAACTTGTTCCAAGCTGATTGGCGTCGAATAAGCCAATTCTCTCTCCTATCTTTTAAACATGATTTTAGTTTTACCTTTTTGTTACATATAACTGTTGGTGGGAAGTGCTGTGATGACAAAAATTCTGCAAGTTTTTCATTGCTGATCATTCTGTGTATGCTATTTTTGATAATTTTTTCTGCTTCTGCAAGTACTTCTTTTTTCATTGTTTGTCCATGTTAAGTTGTCAACATGATAAGTACAAGGAGGATTCTGTCAAACCACCTGAAGTTTACAGCAGGTAAAAGACGCCAATGTTTGGCTATTGTCTATGCACGTCGATAGAATGCTAACATAACAGGCGTTTCATATGTGTGCTGAATGTGGGAGTGACACATGATTGACGTGCAGGGGTCTTACTGTAATTAGCTTAAAACATATCAGTAATGTCTGTCTTACGGGTTTATGTCACAATCTTGGTCCACATATTTGTTTTCACTGTTAGTGACTACTACTGCTTTGATCTCTGCAGAAATTCAAAAACTTTTCGTCCGAAAAAGAGTGCTCCATCTGGAAGCAAGGTCAGTTTTCCTTGATTTTCATTCTTTTCTATGGTTGCTGGATTCTTTTCTGCTACTGTCTTGGGGTTATGCATATTCAATTTGTTTGTCGTTTTGTCTCATGCATTTTATTTCTTAAAGTGCAGGGTGCTCAACTACAAAAGCATATTGATGCCACATTGGGTAGTGGAAACTTGAGAGAAGCTGTAAAGCTGCCGCCTGGTGAAGATATTAATGAATGGTTAGCTGTAAACAGTAAGAACCTCTAGTTCATTGAGTTTCAGGCAAATCACGCTGGAAGGTTTAAAATTTAAATTATTCATAAATTGCTTGTAAAATGTTAACTTTAGTGTCCCTTCTTTGTGCAGCTGTGGATTTCTTTAATCAAGTGAATATCCTTTATGGCACTCTTACGGAATTCTGCACACCAAACAACTGTCCAACAATGACTGCAGGACCAAAGTATTTGATCCGTCAGCCAAACTCTCCTTATTTTTCTTGCATCAACTAAGTGCCTATTCTACTTGCATCTCCTTATCTTCTGTCTACTATTTTTGGCATGTTGGCAAGCTATTAACAACAATTACTCTAGGTATATGTAGCCTTTTATAATAGGTAATACTAATACATGGTTTTAGTACATGCACCACAAAAATCAATGAAACCTGCCTAAACTAGTTTTTTTTTTTTTTTTTTAAACCAGTGGCTTCAACCATTTTGACGAGGGCTCATATCAAAAAGAGCTTGCCATATTAAAGTTCTGGTTGTTTTGTCAATTAGTAGTATCATTTCATAGTGCTTGAGAGTACATGGCGTCTAAAATACTGCACCTAAATATTTGCTGGATATGCGTATAAATTAAAAACTACCCTTTACCTTTTCTGAGTGATGGAGGAATGGGTTCTGTGAGAAATTTCATTCTTCCAAATATGAAGCAGGATGGGTGCTGAGCTATGTTGGAGACTGTTGGTAGTGAATATTAAATAGTACTCTCCGAATTACAAGTTAACAGAGATTTTCCTAATTAACCTAAGCGTAGGGATTTGACAAAAGGAAGAACTCTTTCAAATGCAAGAATGGGAGAACCAATCTCCTTTAGTTTAGACCGCCCTGTTTCACCTGTCCTGTATCATTTTTTTCTTTGTTTTGTAGCCTTTGTTTGGTTGTCTTCTAGACTTTTCTTGACTTAAATGGACAAGTTGAATCATTAGTTCATAATGATCAACGTTAACATCATCCAGGGGGCAAGTACTTAATATCAGTTAAATTCTACAGATATGAGTATAGATGGGCTGATGGCGTCACAATTAAGAAACCTATAGAGGTATCTGCTCCAAAGTATGTTGAGTATCTGATGGATTGGATTGAATCTCAACTAGATGATGAAACAATTTTTCCTCAAAAACTAGGTACGTTTTCATCAAAGAAGCCGAAGCAACTTGACTGATTTTTTTGCCGGTTATTATAATTATTAATGACACCTGCGCTGCTGCGTTGGTCCAGGGGCTCCCTTTCCGAGCAATTTTGGAGATGTTGTTAAGACAATTTTTAAGAGATTGTTCCGTGTATATGCTCACATATATCACTCACATTTCCAAAAGATAGTGAGTTTGAAGGAAGAAGCTCATCTGAATACATGCTTCAAGCATTTTGTTTTGTTTACATGGGTAAGTGAAAGACCATAATGTTCAAACATGCACTGTTTATTTCTCTTTTGGTTCTCATGTCAATCTGACTCTGCAGGAATTCCGTCTGATTGATAAAGCAGAGCTCGCCCCTCTCCAGGACCTTGTTGAATCTATTATACAATTATAATGCTGTTTTTGCATCCCTTCTCCATTTTAGGGAGGTTAAACTTCGAAATGTTGGGTGCAGATCTGTTTTTTGCGTTTATCTTGCCCATGTAAAATACTTGATCAATGAAAGGTTTCTATTTGTTCAGTGGTGATTGTTCAAATGTTACCCACATCACATATTTGAAAAGTTTTTTTTTTTTTTTTTGCCTTCATTCCTATCAAGTAAATTGACATCTTTGAAATGCCAATGAGGGCTAACCCTGAAAATTATTGCAGAAGCGTGAATAACAAGTATTTTCTCTCGGTCATTGCTACTCAGCTAGTCTTTTGTAAAGCTTGAAGAACTAGCCAAAGTAGCTTGAGGATACTGTAAGTTATACTTTTGGGGGGGGGGGGGGGAAGCTAGTCCTCAGATGGCTTCATAGAAACTAGGAAGTCAAATTCATTAGTGAGGCAAGAGTTCACTTCTCAATCGTTTGAGCAAATTCACATGAGCGTTCACTTTTGTTAGCTCTCATTTGCATCATATGCTTTGTTTCATTCTTTCTTGTTTTTTTACAATGTTTTTGCAAAACATGTTGTGGAAGAAGCAGAATGCTTCTAATTTAAACGTGTAGAATATTCCATGCATTGAAATATTAGAAATCTTTCTTTTGCCACCAATATTATATTTTGAAAAGATCACCTTGGCTCAGAATTGTTCCTCACCCACGAACCACGATGCAGGACATTATTCGAGAGATGAAGTTCCGGATAGATCCTTAAATTGCAAGCTTCATTTCGTAGTCACAACAGAAATGTTGAAATTTCTTTTTGTGACATCAATTATTTAATATTGCTGACTAATTCGTAATCAAGTTTGGTCAACTTTCAATTGAGAGAAAGTCTCTTGATATGATTCCCCCCCCCCCCCCAATTCAGAGTTCAAATTCAAGACCTTACTCAAAGGGTGTTAAATTTTTTACCACAGAGTCCCAACGCCATCACAAGATGAAGCTAAATAATGGATAAGGCATCAGAAGGTAACCAGCTTGTCTTCAGAAGCTAAATAAATCACAATATTTTCTTATTTATATTTTATACTATAACATATGCCTCTTAACATCAATTGCTATGATTTAAATTATAATCAGAAAAAATAAGCTAAAAGGAAAAATAAAGCCCCGATTCAAGCGTGGTTAGGGGTAAAAAAAAAAAAAAAAGTTTGATTCAGTGTGTGTGGTGTGTTAAGAACAGTGGTATACTTGGCCAGCCAGACCACTAGTATCAACTCCCTTGGTCCCTTGTATTAATCTCATCTCCAACAGATGGGACGGTCCATGGCAACTTATCAGATAACTCCCAGCTTTTGAACATTCATGTTCCATCAGGTTATCAACGCGATTGTCTTGTCTGGTTCGTTTCGAATAACCAAGATCGCTGTTCTAGTCTTTCCACACCTATCTTGTTTCACAAATACAATCTGGCTGAGGATTTGCATAAAAACTTTCCTCCAACTTTGGAAATTCTCCAGACTCTCTAGGATATGGAGCCCCAGTTCGGTCTTCATGAAGCTTTTTCACCTTAGAGCTGAACTTCTTCCAAGAAATTTTCCCTTCATCAAGCTGATCAACAAGTTTAACCAAATTCATCCTGCAATAGGCAATAAAATATCAGCTATAGTGCCAATAATAGTGTCAATTTCCCACAGAATGCCAGTCAGTTGTGCTAAAAGTTAAATAGGCAATGGAGTCACAATCTATTACTTGTCAGGATTGATGGTCTTCTTGAAGTTCTCAAAGCGCCTATGACCTTGAACCGCCTTCGCCATATTTCCATCGTAAGTATAGAGAAACACATCACTCTGAAGGGCAACAACATAGTCTATGCCAGCCAACATGTTTTGGTGATTCTTGAAAGGTTCCAACTCTTGCTCAGTAGACAGAGAGGAATGTGAGAAAATATTGGGGAAATCATCCTCAAGATATTTCATACTTCCTCTTCCGTATGCTTCACCGGCCACAAGATAAATCCTAGTGCTGGATGGAAAACCCAGTGCTTTAAGCAACAGTGAAGTTTCCCTTGGTGTTAATGGACATCCTCCAAGAATTCGCCTCTCGGTCCCATTAATCTCCTTCTCCTTCCAGTGACTGACTTCATATCGCATCTGTTTCAGTTCTTCATCTTCTTCCGCAGTCAAATTGTGGCTGCAGCCCGTAAATGCAAGCATATCCTTCTCATATCTAGAACAGGAAAAGGGTAACGTGATCCTTCAGATTCTTGGCAGGAACACAAATAATTGTTTCATGAAACCTACGTATCAATTGACACTCTTAATTCTGTCAATGAATTATTTTAATGGAACATGATTTAAATCTAATCTGTCAAACTATCGTTCTGTGTATGCAATGAAAAGCGAGAATACTTTGAGAAGCCAAGATATCAAGGGAGGCCTGAGATTCAATCAATGTGTAACATGTATAGTCAAGCTAAACAAAAAAAGACACTCATGCTAAATTCCGAACCCCCTCTAGTTCCCCTATAAACTAAATGCACTAAGCTTGTTGCATATATTTACAGGAGAGAAAAGACTGCATCGCTTGAGATACAACCTGTCTAGGACTTTATTCTAAAAATTCAAAACAGAATTCTAGAAAATACTGGAGAACACCCTTTTGCTCTTAAAGATTCAAACTCAGGATGCAGTAATGAGAAAATCAGAACGCAAAATGCAGGAAACTAGTATCCTACCATGAAAGGAGTTAGGTAAACTCCGGAAAAACACTGGAACCCCTCCAAACACCAAACCCCCCCCCCCCCGGGGGAGGAGAAAGAAAGAAAGACGATCCTATGTATTAGCAACTCACATTGATCTCAAACAGAAATTCAAAACCACAAGCGCTTCCATCCACACCATGCCAGGCCCTCACAATAGGGCTTTTAGTCAAAAAGTACAGAAATATAGAGACTTTTACGTGCACTTGAATTGGTGACTTCATTGACCGGCCAAAAGCAGGATTATGGGAGCAGTTCAACATCATTTTACCTTGTCAAAAGTAATTTATTATTCAAGTAGGCCAACAATTCAAGCCATGAGCACGGACCATCGCCACTCCATATGATCAGAAGTCAAAATCTAGCTTTTCCAAGAATTAAATAATCTCTACTCAATATATATATATATTTTATCAGGATAATAATGCTAATAGGTTGAAGCCTTAAAATGTGGGCGGGATGAAAAATTTTAAGAAAACGAACAGGAGAAACACTTTTTTGACAATGACGCCTTTTGATTTTATTGTAAATCACGTAGATTCAAGGGAAATATCACTATCCGTGAAACGAAAACATTCAGATTTTTGTATTAATTGATGGTAAAACGCAATTCCCAGAATATAGATGCACTCAGTCTCAGGCTCATCCACATATATGGAAATTGCAAGAGGACAGGGAAGGAAAGCTGAGGGAGAAAAAAGGGTAGAAGAGTAAGTGAAGAAAGAAAGAGATCCAATGTGTAAAATTGCGTAATTTGTGGGAGTATTAGATTCCCTACTTGCCTCAAATGAAGTGCAAGATAATGATTTCCCTCCTGTCGCATTCTAGATACCAACTTGTTGCCATGTTCTTCAATTGGTGCTGAATATTTTAATGCTTTGTAATTGGCTCGGCATCTCAATTTTTGTATGGACTTTGAAATACCATTGTTAGCAAGCCTGGAATCAGTATGAGTAAAATAGACCACTTTGTGCTGCTTCAGGAGGGGAAGAACTTCACTTCTGTAATATGGTACCTGTGGATGAGCAATCAAATTCATCGACTGTATTAACATTATAGAAAAGGGAAGCAATAAAAACAAATTTTAATAACATTGATTATATTAAAATAAATATGAGTATGTGAGACACATAACTCTATCATATTGTGATCTCTTTTACTGCAAACTTATAATGGATAAATGACCAGACTCTTGGCTGACTTCAACATTAAGATAATATATTAATGTAATCAAACATATCTTGCCAGACTCAAAAAAAGTAAATGGAGATGGATAATTTATCTTGACCTTAGACCAAGATATTGGAGTTTTTACAAAAGGCTCAATTCCAGCAAAGTCTGCTGGTAACGTCTCAACTATGTGAATATCATCCTTCAGCATCTCAATAAAATATCTCCAGTCAAACAAATCCTTGAAGCCACTGCAAATAAATTGAAATAAAGTAGCTTAGGAACCACTAAAATATATGTTGAGCATATTAGTACCTCTGACATTTTGCAAGACGATTATCAATCTGGAAATAGGTTGTAGATAGTGAGATTGGAAAAACGGCATTATTGAAGATCTCTCACAAAAATGCCATCTTTCCATTAGGAGAAAAGCAGTGAAAGTTGTCTAATTGAAGATGTCAATAATAGGACTACAAGTGATGATATGCTTAAAAAAAGGCAGCATAAGCTGCCATGAGACAAAGCTATTATCCCTAAGTTTCTTGCACCAATCGAAAAGTTCTGTGAAATATCTTGATTTGGACAAGTAGTCTAACACTCGTAATTTCCAATCAACTAAGATAGGTGGTAAGAGTCCATTTAAATCTGAATACAGTAGCTTGCAAGAAAGCAAGAAGCAAGGGTATTATGCATAAGCAATTGGCCTTTATTTTCTAATGAGCAGTGGGAACAAATAAACCAACCTCTCATCAGCCCAGTAGGAAGTATGATCAAGGGAAGGAAGGACTAGTGTTGCCTTCAAAATCTTAGCAACAGCCACCATATCACATATCTGCATTCCAGAAGTTTTGAAGCATTAATTATGCCAGCTAGATAATTTTCTGTGATAAACCATAAGCAACCAAGGTAACCATACCCCAAACCTCATCTGATTCAGGCCACCATTAGCATTTATGAGAATGCAACCATTTGTCTTCGCATCTAGCTCTATAAGAAGAAGCAGCCAGTCAGAGAGAAGAAAACGAAACATAACAACAAAATACACTGTGTAGGTAGGTAAAAGAAGTATACATTACACGAAACGTTCATACTTTTATGATTTCTTGGCAGGTCAATGCATTGACTGTAATTCTCATAGTTGGGTATAGACCAGATGCCAGCTTCCTGAATAAAAACCAAAATTTTGATGCATCCAAAAGCAAATAAACCTTTCGGTAGACCTCAAAGGAAAAAAAATTTCTTTTCATTCATTTAAGTTGTTTTGTTTCAGAACCAAACGACTGAGTGAATATTAGCAATACACCATGCAACTCAGAGTAAGACTTAGAGCAAGACTTACTTTAGCCATAGCAGTCTGGCTGCCAGTTACTCCTGTTTCTAACATCTTTAGAGTTCGTTCAGCATCAACTCCTTCCTCCCGATATCCATGATCATAGGTCCTTTGTTCCATCAGATTTGGATTAGTGATGGAACCGGATAGATCCTGATAAAATGCAGAAATGACTTCCGAATTCAGAAAGATAAATGGATTAAAAATGCAAGCAACTTTCTGCTCTTCAAATGAAAAAGTGACGCAAACTGCATGTAATATAATCATCAGTCAAACCATGACCTACATCTATTTCTTGATTTACTCCATCACCTAACAAATATTGAGCTGTTTACAAATGTAGGTGCAATATATCTATTACCAGTAAAAAGCACCAGATCAAAGTGAAAAAGAAATAAAATTCTCGATAACAATTCATGAGTTCTCCATATAAAGTCTCGTTTCAAGGCCTCGTTTACTCAAAACCAACACAAAAATTTACAAGCAACACGTTAATAGAATTCCACCTCTATTGACAAAATATGATCATGATCACTCCCAAGCCAAAAACTGAATAAGAAGTCCATGACTTTGCATCTATCTGTAAATTAGCTGATATTCACTGACATGGCAACAGTCCAAGCTACTGTAACAGACAACAAATCGTCTCCCCTCTGCCCTCTGTCATCGCGGATAGAGAACGAGGAGCAGAGGAAGCAATACCAGCAAAACCAACAAAAGATGAAGAGACGAATCCACAGAGATCAGAAGAAACCAAATGAAAAAAAATAAAATTCATTATCTTTTGAAATATTCTATGATTAAAAAATAAGCCGGCGCCGCCTCCTAGAACTGAAACTTTCGCATTTGTCTTTACAGAAAACGCCGTTAAGCATCATATCCAGAAAGGATGACGCTTGCCAGAGTTTTTTGGTGCAACTGAATTAGAATAATTTTCGTTCGCATTAAGCAGAAAAATTAACCGAAACAGCGGAACAAGCTAGCATAACTGATGACATATGCATACTCGAGGAAAAAAGAAACTGGCACGAGTTTTATTGCTAACCTGTCTCGACTCAGCTCTTTCTATCGCAGATCCGAGCCACCCAGTGGCGCATATCTTCAAAACACCCAGAAATAAGCACACACCCCGCAGAACACAATAAACATCCAGTGCCCAATCTTTTTCTTCTCCCTCAAGCCCAAATCAAAGACTAAGGATTCAATCGGTTTCTTCAGAAAGCTCTTCACGACCCTTGCTTGAATCCTCTGGGTCAGATGATGGGCGTGTTTCCTTTCCAAAACAGGCTCCAACGCTTCAGCTGCAATCAAGCTTGCAGCAATCTCCGATCTGGGCGAGTTCATTTGCAGCTCCATCTCACAGTGGGGACCGAGACTGTTGCTAGCGCTATTGGCGATGGAGGTGCGGGGAGCTGCCATTGTTGCTGTTGTTATTGCGCTTGAATGAGTGAGCTCGACGAGTCATTGAGCCAGAGAAGCGTGGACTGTTGACTCGCTGAGAGTGCGAGACGCCATCGCTGGTGTTGAGATGGTGATCGTGACCCATGTCCTGCGTTTGCGTAGTGTATATGTGTGAGCAAGCGGGGTTTTATTGCGAGTAATTGGGTTCAGAAGAGATCGCCATTAAAGAAGGAAAGCTTGCAGCTCATTGTCTCTCTCTTCCTCTTTTGCGCGTCCGAAAGCAAGTCCAAGAGATATGCAAATGCCAACGCCAATGCGTCGCAATCTGTGACGTTTTCTTTGAAAATAAATAATTATATCCAAGGATCTCACAGGACTTCATATTTTCTATTTTAATATTTCACGTAAAATAATATATTTCTGTGTTTAATTATAAAATTTTTATTTATAAAATTATAAAGAGGTAGTAATAATCTTAAAATTTTTCAAAAATGATAATACTCCTCTGAATTATTTAACTAATTTGATTGGATTAGAAAAAGAAGTTAGATAAGTAGTTAATTATAAAAAATATGACATTTTTTTCTAAAATATTAAATTATCTTTCTTAACATCCCCTTCCTCTTCTACTTGATTATGTTGAGGAATATTTATAGGGAATAATTTAAAAAAATTAATAAATATAAAAAATAAAGTTTTATATTTAAAATAAAACTAATTTAATAATTAAATCTTATATTAAGAAACCCACGAGTAATATTTAGATGCTTGCATTTATTATATATATTATACCACATAAAGGCGCGTGATGCCAGCCAAAGCTGACCTATGACATAAAGCCAAATGGGAACACGGTATGTGATATTATAAATATTTTAAGAATATAATTCACATGCGGAAACTTATCATTGCAAAAGTGCCTGGAGTCTGGGTGGGAAGGGATGGGAACGAGTGGCTGCTTTTGATCCCTCACCCTAACGCATCACTCTCTGACTCCTTTCGAGTCATCTCTCTGCGATGTGTGGGTTTTCGGGCCAACCGTATTGGTGTCACTGTGTGTCGTGTTCCGTTTTGGGTTTTGATTAGAATGCTGTGGGAGAAATTAAAGATGGAGCTTTTGACTGTGTTAACGGAGAGTGGATGGCGTCCTCATCATTTAACCCAACACAGATTGCCTTTGGACTTATCCATAGTTGTTTTGTTCCACTCTCATTATTTTACCTACAACTTGGAATATCTGTATTTTAAAACTTGTAAACTAGTTTGAATTGCTTTCTTGGTTTAATTAGCTAGTGTCACTGGTTTATATTTGTATATATAAGGGTCTTGGTTTTTCTTGTATTGTGTAGAGAAAATCATTGATTTGTTTCCTCTCACACTTATCATCTGCACTGTTTTTAGCCCGCACAGCAGTGGATTGGTCCGTATTCGCACTGTCAACCCGTTT
>NW_021637004.1:0-56715 GCF_004799145.2 Neltuma alba | reverse complement strand
GCAATGCCAAAATGACAAGGTGTATGAACAGACCAAAAAAAAATGAAAATGAAAAATGTACAACCACTGATCCTAAATATAATAACATCTAATTTTTTGGTGTCAACTAAGTCTTATATTTAGGAGGGAGGTGCTTTCGTGTGTAGATTTATATATCTAAAGGTTATATTACCACATTGTCCAATTCTCAAACAGAGATGGAGGAACGTAGGACCCACAATATTGCCGTTTTCTGGTGTGAAGACTTGCAACGAAGTGACAGAATACAGATAACGTCCCATTTCATTGTGGCCACAAATGAAAGCCAAAGGTAACAGGAATGGACGCAGAACCTGGAGGTGGAATTGTAAGCGCATTCCTACTTTTCTTAATCATGCATGTTGCAATTCGAATGGCCGCACTATGTGTTACCGCAGTTACAAGTGGAGTATAGCCATAAAAAGAATTGGGTATTACGAGATATTCTTCTGGAGCTAATTCCACTAACTCCTCTATAATGCGCAATGCCCAACCTTTAAGCCACATGAAGAGAGAGGAGTTTCGCCTCTCATGAAAACACCAAAATCTACGTTCAATACCCTAGGATGGCGATCAATGAATGCTTTCGCAGCCGACCAGTTGTTCTCAGTATGGCCTTGTACACAATATCCATCTCTAAGTCTTCTGCCTCGCTCATCGCTGTAAGCAACATACATATAAACAGATAATACATCAATCTACCATGATCAATACTTATCTCTAAATCTTCTACCTCTCTCCTTCTCCTCATCATTGCAATCCCCATTATTCTTGCCGTGTCAACTAATGGCTTTTGGGAAATTAAAATACCAATTAATTTCATCCAAATAAACACTAAATGCGCTTACTAGTTGTTGCTTGCACCATGGTTCGCAAAGTGCATTAGCCAGAACCCTTGATGGCAATGGCTTGTTACTTCTTCTGCAGCTCGCTCACCCGTGTATCTTTAACTAAGTTAATTAGCCCCAAAATTCTGACACGTGTGCGACTCGGTGTGGCTTAGTCTTCTTTTGCAACTCGGATGTTGCAAATTTATAGACATGTCGTTGGCTTCTTCTTCAATTGGTTACATTAATAATGCTTGTTAGGTTAGGTGGGAGTAATAAATTAAAACGACTTTATAACTGCTCAGAATGACATAACCAAAATGTGTGCGCGTGTGTTTTTAATTACTTGACGGATGACCAAGCTTCATGCTTTGGAAAAATCATAATTGACTCCCCATTTTTATGTTAATTAAGTATTTAATTTGTTACCTCCTAACACAATCATGGAATGAGTAGTTTCTTATATTGCGCTAACCAGGAATTTAATTATGGTTGACCTTAATTGCGATACACTTTCTCCGGTCCATAATATAAGAAGTTCTAAAGTAGTGTGTGATTTTTAGTTTGCTTCATCCTCAAATCTCTATTTTACTTTCCCAAAGAATCCAGGAAACATACTTGACGGGGTTGATGACTATGTGACAGATCCAAATCTGCATGGAAGGTTAAGTAGTCACCAACTCACATGCTTTCGCGTGGACATCAAACATGAAGAGGTATGTGGATTGTGATAAGCGACTGTGAATCCAGTATGAGAATTGAGTTAGTTGTTCTGATAGCGACCACACTAATCCACTAGCATTGCATCAGAGAAATAAATATATATATATGTATGTATGTATGTATGTATGTATGTATGTATGTATGTATGTAATTTTATTTTCTAGAAGTGAGTGGTTCTAATATAATTTTGCATCCTTATGATCTCTATCTCGAGAGTGAAATTAAAAATAATAATTAAAATTTAATTTTACATAAATTAAAATGGGACCAATCTGCAGGAGGAAGATGAAGATAAGGGAGAATTTATGATGCGTGGCTTGATAGTGATCAGATGAGACGACTGGAATCATAAGGCTCCAAATTTAGGGAAAAAAAACAAAACATAAATTTTCAGTTTGATTAAAAAAATTTGTCATTTTAGTAAAATGATTGTGGGTGTTACACCACAGGCATAGATATCTTGATAGTGGGGGCTGATCATCCCATGATCACTGAAATACATGAAATATACTCTCCATATATATAGACGTTTGGTTAGAATAAAAGAAATGGAGAGTTGCAATGAAATCGCAAATAAAAAAAAATATTGTTGGTAATTATTTTCTTTTCTTGAAGTTTCATTGTAATTCTCTCTAAGAGAAAATTTGACGAAAAATGATTCATACATATTTGCATTTAAATATTATAATATAATGTGATCTTCTCTCATTAATTTAAATTATAAAGACTATTTTTTCTTATTTTTAAAAAAATTGTATGAATTCTCTTAAAATCAATATATACATGTATATGTTACGCAAATTTCTCATCTAATTTTGAGATTTTTTAACTCTTTTTATGATTGATGATATAGGTATAGATTCTGAAAATAATCATTAGTTATGGTTGGTAATTAAAGACTTATTTAGAATGGCGATTAAAGCTTTCAAAAGTAAGTTTTTAATTGTAATTTATAAAATACAAATAAATATGCAAAGAAATTTTTGTTTTTAATGACACAAAAGTACTTATTAAACAAGTAGACCAAGCCTTTCAAATTTGTTCCAACAGGGTGCCAAGTAATCTTGGAGGATGGTCCGCGGTTGGTCTGTCTTTCCCTTCGTTTAAGTTGTCTTGTTCATTTCTGGTTTGTTTGTTTAAACGACTTTGTTGGACTTCTTTGTAATTGTTATTTGACTCCTTTTATGGGGAAAAAATTTTTTATCCTTTCAATCTTTTCTTGTTTACCTGATCAAGTATTTTTTCAGTCTACACTTACTACCTTAAATATAAGGTTTACTCAAGCAAGGGTAGATTCCAAAAAACAAAAAAAAGGGTAAGTACTTTAATTGTGAGAGAAGAATTTGTAATACTATTTTTAAAAAAGAATATGCTCTTACCATCTAATGATTAAAATATGTAATATACAGAATTAAGGATACCTTAATGAATGGAGGTAATAAGAAAGAGAAAAAAATCTTAATATAAGAGACAAAAGGAAATAAAATGTTATACTTAAAAACACATTTATTTATGATGACAGTGTGTCATAATGACAGGGAAAACTTGTCTCCATCATCATTTAACGCAAAGGATGTGGAGATATCTAAAATATACTTTTAATTTTTTAATTTTACGTAAAATTTTAATTTAGTCTCTTAACTTTAAAATATATTTTTTTAATCTTAAAACTGTTAATAAAAAAAATGATGATATTGAGATCTTGAATATTGATAAAACATTCTTAGATGTTATTATATTAATTTTAATTTTTAAAACAACTATTTTGTTAAAAAAATTATTATTTAAGACTATTATATTAAGTTTTAATTTTTACAACAATTATTTTGTTAGAAAAAATTATTATTTAAGAATAATGATTTTAGTCATGCAAAAAAGAAAAAGACTAATAATGTTAAGGTTAAAAGACTAAAATTATATTTTTTAAAGTTAAAAGATTAAAATGAAATCTTATATAAAATTAAATGAACAATTGCGTAGTTTAGCCTACTTGGATATTCCATAACTTGCCAAGGTCCCTCGCCAAAAAAAATCCTGTAAGGAGTGGATCTAATTAATCCTGTAACATTGATATCTTTTAAAAAAATTAATTTAAAAAATTTCCGTTAATATTTAAAATAGACTGAAATACGTGCTTTCCTAAATTTTAAGTTACTTATATATAACTTCCCTCATCTTTAAAAATTTAAATTAATAATCATAATGTTTCATATTTTGATTATTAATTTCTCTGCCACTAAAGTTACCATTAAAATTAATGGTTTTGTAATGTCAACCTTTTTATTTTTTTATTATATGCCATGTCATTTAAAAATAGTACTTGCAGTTTAGAAAAGTAATTTTAAATTTTTTAAGTACTTAAAAAGAGACATTTAATTACTTAAAAAAAATAAAATATTTAAATATAAAAAATTATTTAAAAAATTAATTTAAAAGATTTTTTAAATAAAAATGTTAAGTTACTTAAAATTACATGTCAAATAAAAAAAAATCAAATGACATGATCTATAATAAAACAAATAAAAAAATTTTGACATGGTAAAAACCGCTGCACGGTAAGCGGGTTGACAATCAAATAATTAAACATTAAAGTTCTTAATTTAAATTTTTAAAGGTGAAGAAGATTTTATGACCAAAGTTTTTAGTGAATTTGATGCATTTTAGCCTTTAATATATATAAATATTTAAAAATAATATTCCGCTGACATTAACCGGCAATTACAGGATATAACATCATGCATGAACGAAAAACTGAAACAAAGTGAATACTTCTGTCATACTTTATATAAGTTATTAATTTTTATAAATAAAAATTTGCCACAATTTAAAAACGTATATTGAAGAAAATAAATACTATACCATAATTAAATTTATTAAAATAATTGGGCGTAAAAAAATTTAATTGATATTAAATCTACACCATTACTTAGTTTTTGTTTTAAAGAATGGGTCCCATAAAAAGGATTGAGAATCTACCTAGGGGGTGTTTGAAATAACTTTTCACAAGTAATTTCACATGAGAAAAATTTTGTCTTGATATGAAAATATTTTTTTAAGTGATTATGAGGGATTTTAAACATATAAAACTGAAACATGAGTTCTCCTATTCTTTCAACCATTAAATCAATTTCTAGTGTATGTAAAGAAGTGAAGTGAATATAATTGTTTGCCCAAAAAAAAATTACTCGTATTTAACCCTTATAATCTTCCATTTATTTCAATATATATATATATATATAAAATATCGAATGAGAGCTCCGTACATACCTTGTTGGCCATAAATCCTGCATTATTTCATTACCCTAGCAAGCCAAGACCCAATATTTTAACAAGTTTGAATCATCTTAATTTGTAATTCTCTTAATTTGTCTCAATTAAAAATTTTAGTCGTCGGATGAATATTACAGTTTAATAAATCATTTTTATAAATATGTATTTTAATTCAAATAAGAAATATATAAATATTGCACTCTCATAATTTTTTTTTAAAAAGTAACAATTCAGGTCAAATTAATGACTGAAAATTAAAATTGAGACAAATTAAGTGAATTGCATATATTGTGAGGATTATTTACTTTCGAGTATTCCAGATTGAACTATTAAATCGGACAAAAATTTAAATTCCCATTTTAACTTCAACTTCCCCAAGAAGGAGAGGAACAAGTAGATAATAATTCCTTGATCTCAAAGTCTCAGAATTATAGCCATTTTCTCGTCACAGTACACGAAATGATCGATACATGATTACATGTGGATAATAAGGCCAAAATTATACCTGCATGAAAATTGCTGGTCCAAAAAAATACCTGCATGAAAATTTATAGCGATAATGAAACCAAAAATTATTTTTAATGATATATTAAATAAAAAAGAGAAGACAGGGAAAGCCAGACATGTAACATCCAGAAATCGCTGGGGAGGATAGGACAATAAATGTGATAATAAATATCAAACCATAAAGGGGAGGATCAATAGTCGGCAAATTATGTTACTCCTCCGGTGCTATTTATAAGACAAAGAGATAAGTTTTTTCTTAGTCTTATTTATAAGTTATTTCATTAAATTTTAAACATGAATGTACTATTTTATGCTTTATTTATTATAGTGTAGATAATTTTTTTTTAAAATGTGTATATATTAAATGGGGACAAAGTTGAAGAGTTATTATATTTTAATAGAAAGTTAATGTAATTTACGATTTTTCTTGGTCTATGAAACATGTATAGATAGGATTAGAGGACTATATGTTTGGAAAGGTACACAAAAATAAGCATACGTTGACAAAAGAAAATAAATAAATAAATAAAAGTTTAGACAACGATTCACAAAATTTTTAATAAACAAATTTCAATCTCGTTTTTTTTATAATTGATTTTTTAAATTTTTAAATATGTAAAACTATTTAATTTTAAAATTTAATGAAAATAATAGTCATAATCTTTCCGCAATAAAGGCCCCAACTTCTTGATGTATCTAGTACAATAATTCATATGTTGATAACAACTATACAAAATTAGGGCCCTCTTATAAGCGGAAAAAAACAACTATACAAAATTATATAGCTGTAATAATCTGGCAGGGGTAACGGGTCTCGGATCCTTTCTTTTATTATTTTTTTATAAATCAGAATATATTCAAGTCATTTTAAGTTTGAAACTAATTTCTATCTAGTTGAGAGCATTAAAATTAAAATTCTCTTAACAAGTACGTTTTTTGAGATTTAAACTTATATTCTTCTTCTTATGAAATGAGACCGCTTACCACATCTCAACCAATAACTTATTAGGAAAAAATAATTTTAATTTTTATTGAAAATTTGACCTTTTTAACAGCCCCAATTCATTGCAATTAATCTGTTATCTTATATAAAAATGCATTCAAATATTTCATATTAATCAAGCGCCTAATTAAAATTGATACAAATGAATGCCTATTGAAGTGATAAAAAAAATGACTTGGAATACATTGCGAAGCAGGTCGTGGTGCTTCAAAGCACCGCAAAATTCCTATATAAAAGGGTTAGGGCTAAAGGCTTCTTCGCTGTGCACGCAATAGTCTTCGCATTATACATCTTTCTGGTTTCTATCAAAAGAGAATTGAGATGTCTCATCTTGGGAAGACCGAAATAGACGTCCACCTGAATGCCTCTGCCCAGAAGTTTCATGAAATGTTCACCAGCAATCCTCATCACATAGCCAACATTAGTTCTGCTAAAATCAAGTCTGTGACTAAGCTTGAAGGTGATTTCGCAAAAGCCGGCTCCATCGTTGTCTGGAATTACGTTCTTGGTAAGCTCAAACTGTTATTTAGAGAGATACTCTATATATATATATTTACGCGCTTCTTTTTGTATGTGTGAGGCGGATAAAAATAAATGACTGAAGAATTTCTGTTACTCATTCTTATCACTTACGCACCACTGTAATCCTCTGATATAACAGATGGGAAGGAGGGGGTGGCGAAGGATGTGATCGAAGCTGTGGATTCAGCAAAGAACCTGATAATTTTCAGGGTGATAGAGGGGGATTTCCTGAAGCATTACAAGAGCTTTAAGTTCGTAATTCAAGTGAGCCCTAAGGCAAAAGGAAGTGTGGCTCACTGGACTCTTGAGTATGAGAAGTTGCATGGGAGAATCCCAGATCCACACAGTCTGATGCAGTTGGTGACAGAAATGAGCAGAGAAATTGATGCAAGCCTCACCCAGGGACAAGCACAGGAAGAACAGTTATTGGGGAAGGCGGGAGTTGATGTGCACATTAATGCTTCTGCAGACGAGTTTCATGAAATGTTCAGCAGCAAGCCACACCATATTCCCAATGTTTCTCCTGCTAGAATTAGAGACGCTATTCTTGAAGGAAGTTGGGGCAAGGTCGGTTCCGTTATTGTCTGGCATTACGTCCATGGTACGTAACTTCTCAACTACCTCTCTCTCTTGCTCTGTCACACACCCACACAGTTAATTCACTTAATTGAATCTGTTTTATATATGTTGAACATGATGCTGATTCAAGAACGAACTTGTGGTGTATTTATGGATTGTGCAGAAGGGAAGAACGGTGTGGTTAAGGAGGTGATTGAAGCCATAGATGCAGACAAGAATCTGATCACTTTGAGAGTTGTGGAGGGAGATATCCTCAAGGATTTCAAGACCCTGAGTGTTACCTTCCACGCAATTCCAAAGGATAAAGGGAGTTTGGTGCATGTCATTATGGAATATGAGAAGTTGAAAGGTCACATTCCTGACCCCCACACTCTCGTAGACTCCGCTGCTGAGGTTGTCAGAGACATTGATGCTTATCTTGTTACCCAGTAGTAGCCATCTTTCAAGCTTATCTTTCGCTTTGCTATATATTGATCTTATTTGTATTTTCAGATGTTTGAGTCATGCGATTTGAGTCTTGTTGATTTCCTAGAGCATCTCAATTAAGGTGTTAAATTTCATAGAAGAAAAGTACAATGTGTGCGAGATGGTGAACCTCGCATATTGTATCGTTTTCTTTTATTGAAATCAACACTGTTAATTTCTGAAGAAATTGAGAGATTCAAATCCTCAACTCCAGTGTGTGTGTCTTTGTGGATGTTATATAAACTCCATTGTGTGTAATAAAAACAGCTTTCACAGGTTTTTCATCCTGAAACGCTAATGCCTTTTTTGGTATAATGGAAGAGTTTTTGATGGTAGTGAAAGTAAGAGTGGAAGTGAAAGAGGAAGTACGTTTTAAAGTGTGTTTGGTTTGACCATGTAATATTATTTTTAATTTATATTAATTTTTATAACATAAAGTACCAAAATGCCCATCTGAAAAAAAAAGGGCAAAAGAAAAGTTTCCCTATTCATCGTCTTCTTCAACGTGCTCCCAAAGAAGTGAACTTCAAACGTGAATAACTTCACCTAGAATCCAAATAACAAAATAAATCTAGTAATGATTGATCTCATTGAAATCAAACCCAGAACAAAAGATTAAAAAAATTCATCTTCAACCCCAATATATGACAGATGCAAAGATGGAGCGATCAAAGGCGAAAATGAAATAAATTGCAGAAGACGAAGCAAGGGAAGTTGAGATCGTTTGAATAGCTTCAGGAATCGCAAGGAAGAAAGGAATGTTGAGATCCAACTCGTCTTTAACATGCTAGAGGAGAGAAGGATGACGAGGAGGTTGAGGAGTGAGAATGACGCAGGGGATGAGAGCGAGATTCGGAAGAATGGAAGGAGGGTCGCCAGTCAATCACCGTCGTGCAAGAGGGGGAAGGTCACCAGTGACCGTCACATCTGAGGTCGAACTTGAAGGCTTGGCTTGATCTAGATTTGAAGTCGAAGAACCTAGATGCTTGAAGGTTATCGTTGCCGTCGCGGATGAACAAGAGGGAAGGTTCGCCGATGACCGTCACAGATGTCGCCGATGAAGTCGTTGTCCTTTGCCGTCGCTGTACCTCGCTGTCGCCGCAAGAGAGGGAGAGGGAGGCTGAGTTGAAGACGGAGAGCAAAGAGACAGGTCAGGTGGGACAAAATTGTCAAATGATAAAATATATGAGGGTACAATAGTCATGAAATCTCACTTCCATGGAACCCGTGTCAGTTCCCCACTCTACCCAAAGAACTCACTTCCATCGTCTTTTATGTAAGTGGGTTCCACATGAAAGGGACTTCTCACATACCAAGCAACCCAATTTATGAATTCCGGTTCCGCTTCCAATTCCCCAGCGTCAGTTCCAATGTACCAAACGGGGCATAAGAGAAATGCTCCACTGGGACCCAGGAGACTAGTCTTTCTTTCAGCTTTTCTTGTCTTCTTGCCTTTCTTTTTCCCTTTGTATAAAAAAAAAAAAAAAGTTTGTTTGCAATGCTTGTGTTGCTTGTTCTTAATTATGTATTGCGATCAGCTGTAATATGTGGTTGTAAGCTATGAAATCCATGGTTGAGTGTTAATTTGCTGCTGTCCTCCCATCTGGTTTACCATATAACTCTAGTTTTTCTTTTCACTTGTTAATACAAGAGTATCCATACCCTAATCAGCTTCATTTGACAAAATGGGTCGGACGAGTACCAAAAGATCTTTTTCTTTTGAGACGTTACCCAGAGAAACCTTCAATACCAAAAAGTCAATTGGAAAAGGTCATATATATAAATGTATGTCCTGAATATGCAAACCGGGGATAATACACACATCTTTAGAATAAGACTAGTTGGTTTTCAAATTGTTACTGTAAAAAAGAAAACTATCTTTCAGGTACTTATAGTTTTTCTTAATTGTTAATTTGGTACCTATACTTTTTTTTCATTTTTTAAAAATCCTTCAACTTCTTTCCGTCAATACCGTTACCCCTTGTGTTTTTGGATATGTCCTCAAGGGCCAACAGAATGTAAACAGCGTTGAAATTAGGGGGGGAAAAAGGAAAGGAGGGGAAATAACTGAAGACGCAAGCTACAATTGGATCGTTTCTTTCATGTGGGTGTGTCTTGTATTCTGATTGTTTCTTCTCCGTTGATAGCACTGAAATCATTGATAATTGATGGCAAAATAAAAAAGAACGAAAAAAAATCATTGATGACGCCAATTCTCCCCATAATGACATAGAAAACTTGGTGCCTCCATTTGAAATAGATCACTGCATCTTTACAAAGTTATCACTTGTTTCCAGTAGCTCGACCTCTGTCACAAACATCTAAAGTACTATTGGTGTGTTGTGATAGTGATATAATAGAATAGTGCGAGTTGTGCATGTAAAAACCTTCATTCCTAGACAAACTCTATTAGATGAACTAAATTAAATGCATAAAAATGAATTGCACAAGGTCATATACCTCACTATCTCCCAAGTTAGACAAATCGGTAGTTAGATCAAACAGGCTAAAATTTTACAGAATTTGATCAAGCGATCTGGAAATTGTTGTGTTTCCATCTGTTGCAATTTGCAGTCCTGCTGAATTGGCTACTTCAGAGCAGAGGCTAATGTTCAGCGATATTTTGTAGAGGATTTTTTTGATTGTCAAGCAGAAGAGACACTTGCTCATAAAAACACACAAAAATAGTGACATATGAAACCCGTTCATACCAGATGATAAATTCGAGAATGGAACAGAAATATATTCTTGTCGCCGTATATTGATCATTTCCTTGCTCAATGGAGTAGAGAATGCGTTGCGTCTTCATAACTGCTGCTGCGCTTGTGATGCTCAATAAACAAAGAAGACAATCCAGTCACGGCTTGTGTCCTTGGATCTTCAATTTTTTACCCTTTTTTAACGCCGTTTATATTCTGTTGGCCCTTGAGAGGATATCTAAAAACATAGGGGGTAACGATATTGACGGAAAGAAGTTGAAGGATTTTAAAAAAAGAAAAAAGGTATAGATACCAAATTAAAAATTGAGAAAAACTATAAGTACCTGTAAGATTTTTTCTCTAATTTGAACCATGACATATATATATATATATATATATGGATTTAAACACTAGAAAGCATAATAATGGGAATAATAATTATGGTTGCTGAGAAAGCCATCATCATAGTTGCAATTGATGAGAGAAAAAAGTAGAAAGCCATCGGCATCATCTTTTCCTTTCTCTGTGTTCTGGGTTTTTGTAAAGTAAGCGCTAATTTTTTACGAAAAAAGAAAAAGTAAACATTAATCATGTCTCTATTTCGGATTGGATATAATACTCGAAAATATAATTCATCCGTCTATTTGGGATAATCCAGGATGTGAAGTAAGCACAATCAGGGTGGAATTATATTGATAAATTATTTTTAATTAGTAATTTTTTATGTCTTCTTTTAGGCCACCATTTTTTATCTGAACGTAGAGAATTAAGTAATTATTAAGTGCCCCACATCTAAACAAATAATGTATCATTCTACCATGATATATACACTCACACACACACACACACACACACACACACACACATATATGGATTTAAACACAATACCCATTTGAGAGGGAGGGGGAGGGAAATGGAGAGGCTATTTCACGTACCTAAATCTTCAAAATGTGCATAATGCATATATAGCAAGACATGTGACTTACACATAATACATTTTTCTTTCAAATAATCCTTCAAAATGCATGCAGCAATTACATGTTGACGCTCATCAATGGCCTTGATTATGCCAGCTAATAAATTTTTCTTTCCAATTATAGCAGCAATAATCACTAGAAATAATGTTCTAAATATTCAAAGGCTGATGCACACATCATTAAGGTATTTGGGCTAAAAATAAAAGCAGCTGGTAATTTATTACACACTAAGATAAACGAGTGAAACTTTGTTTCAATAGAAAATAATACATACATAGTAAGACATGTGAATTACACACAGTTCATGGCCACTTTTCCACCTTCTCCTTGAAGAGCCCGGGACCGTAAGTAGAAGAAATATTTCAACAAGAAGAGGAAATTGTAATAATACAAAAAGGGTTACTGGAACACTAGCAAGTATAGGAACAGGAAGAATAACCCATAAATGTGATGAGTTATATTGCAACATGCTCATTATGGTTGCTGAAAAGGCAATCATCATAGTTGCAATAGACAAAAAAAGTGTAGAGAGGACTATTATCAATTTTCTAGGTAGTGAGTAAAGGAAGTCTTCTTCTGCATAGCGTTGTGTTAGGATCCCTAAAAATGTGAGCACGGAAGTAGTGGAAGAAAACAAGGAAAAGGCATCTG
Organism: Neltuma alba; assembly: GCF_004799145.2. Classification (NCBI taxonomy): domain Eukaryota; kingdom Viridiplantae; phylum Streptophyta; class Magnoliopsida; order Fabales; family Fabaceae; genus Neltuma; species Neltuma alba. The sequence continues at coordinate 44,474 of NW_021637004.1, read as the reverse complement.
AAATTAAGAAAACTTTAAATAACTTTTCCTTCATAAACATTGGGTACCCTGAATCCTGATTGTTCCCTCCGGGAACTGTCATAGCTACAGCAAACACAATGGTAACAATTAAAGCCCCAACAACTGAACAAGAAGATGCTGTTTCCTTCATCCATTTTTCTCATTCAACCCTCAACCCGTTGTGGTTTTCTTTGAAAAAATTGAGAGGCCTTAGCTCCTTGTCATTTACAAGTAGCCTTTGTCTAGGATCGACCACACTCTCTACAGCCTATGTTTAGAGAAAATAAATAAATAAACAATAAATAAAATACACAAAGTAGCAAAATAGAAGTTCTGATTAATTGTATATTAAAACATTTGATGCATATAGGATAACTCATTGTTATTCTTTCATTCTATGTGTATACAAACAATTAAGCTATGACATAAAATCAATTTACTTTTCTCGCTAGTTCACAATCAGCGAGTCTCAAGAGATGTGTCCGCGCATGGAAAAAAAATCCTCAAAGAAAAACATTTCCTTCATTAGTCAATTTCATTTTTTAATATCACACCATGCAATGAATCCTAATTATTAGTAGATGAAACACTCCATCCCACAAATCTTCTTTCCATTTCCCGTTGAATTTTACTCCTCTAATCCTTAATATAAGACCTAATTAACTAAATTGAGTAGATTAAGAATGTTAGTTAAATTAGTTGATATGATATATCTTTTCTAAAACACCCTAAGCATCTTTCTTAGTTCCCCCCATTTTCTCCCCTACTCGATTATTGTTGGGAAAATATTAATAGGATTAGTTTAGAAAAAATTGATAAACATGTAAAATAAGTCTTATGTAAGACCTACATCAACTCTCCAATTAAGTCGTATATTAATAAGAGTATCTCGTATTTCGGTAACCATTAGATAAGGCGAGCAGACCATATCACAAATAGGCTGGAATTGCGTGATTTTATGTTAGAAGAAAATCTAGTGTAGGTGTTAATATGAGTTATTAATGTCTTCCGGGCATGCGCAGAAAAGCACTAAATTTCATTTCTAACCTTAAACATTGCACTTCTCTTTGCATTTGTAAGGCGGCACCAGAGATGCGGTTAAGGTAGGAAGAAGGAGCCAACAAGGCTTCCGCGGGCAGCAAGTGATTTTGTGTCATTTGCTATCATTGCTGCCGCCATGTTCTTAAAACAAAAACTTCGGAGGAGGTTGAAAATCTTAGCTTTACGACGACATTCAACAGCCATGAAGAAAAAGGCCAAGTATGTTGAGTGACCAAAAGTGACTTGCGAGATTAATTCTGGGTTTGCCTTCGTCACTCTCAACAAAAACTCCGCTGCTTTTGCTGCTTCAATCATTGCTCCTCCATTAATACGCCTCTTCGCTTCATTCAAAAACATCAGATTCTCACAAACTAGGTTTAGAATTTCAGCTGCTTATGCATACTGCAGCTTCATCTCGTATATTTCCTTCATTATTCCTGCACCATTGGTAACTCAAACACAGCTTCATATTTTAATCATGAGAACTCAAAGACACAGATGGTTTGTTTGTGTGGATATACAAGTCTATCTCTTCTCTTGGGTCAAAGCTAGGTTAAACTTATTTAAATGCAGACACTGAGTAACTTATGCGTAAATTTAGGTTGAGACCTCTCAACATTCACAAATTAAGCTTATGAAGATTAATGGTATACCAGATTTTATGTGTGATAAATTAAATGAAAAACTTTACAAATTATAATCTACCATGTTCTATAATAATAGTTATATAATATTAATTGATTTCATCTTCTTAAGTGAGAGGAAATATTGTACCTTGACCAGCTTGGTTGCTCTCGCCTTCTTGCTGAATATCTATGCAGAAATGCCCAGTCATTGTGGTTGATGGTGTTTTAATATCTTCCACCCAAAAGTGATCAAAGAAATGGGAAAACATAAGCTTCTTCAAATAATAATGCAATAAATAACTAGAAGTACAAGTAAATTACATAAAGAGTATTAATTAAGTACCGCCACCTCCTAATAAATTGACGGATTGTTTTCTATCAAATATAAAGTCAAATCAGGCGATAATACATAAATAGTATTTTTGGAAAATTTTTTGCCAACATTATTTTTGGAAATACGTCAAAAAAGTTTCACCAAATTTTTAAACAGCCTTATAATGGACCATGAAATTTTTTTTGAATGTATCTTAAGTTTTTTCCCCCCCAGACTAACCAACTGATCTGAACTGATGCTTCACGAAAAGAATGCCTCTCCCAACGTGTGTTTGTGTGTGTGTGTGTGTGTGTGTTTTTTTTTTTTTTTAAAAGAGGGTGCGATTTGAATTCAGTTCGCCTACTTGCTTTCCGCTAGACCAAATAGCCTTGGGTAGAAATTATCTTACGTTATTGGACGTGTAGTGTAGTTATAATAGATACTGTTTTTATGCTAACAGTAGTAACAATGAATTATAAGAAGACAGCACTAGTTGTGAAAGGCGTTCGATATTTAATTAGGACGGATTAGGAATGAGTGTGTGTGTGTGTGTGTGTGAATAACCAAATATGGATTAATATCAACACAATTCACCATTTTGGTTAGTGAATAATTAAAAGGAGCAAATAATATATAGAGAATTGTAGCTAGGGGAAAACAGGGAGTGAAAAGTAATTAACATGTACTAACAGTGATAGGCCCATCGCTTCCAGAGCGGAAGTTGACTTTTGTTAAGAGAATATTCAGAAACATAGAATGCAATACGCTCAATTGTTGGGAACCCGCATGAGTCAGCAGCAAAAAGCAGCTCCGTGCATCGTTGGAGTAAATGCAAGGCAATATCTGTTATTATGTATCAAAATCATATAGTATGATGAGACGCAATGCCAAAATGAAAATGAAATGAAACAAATATTATAATGCTTTAGTTTGTGTATAACATTATATATATATTACCCTATTGTCCAATTCTCAAACAGATATGGAGGAACGTAGGACCCACTTGGCCGTTCTCTGGTCTGAAGACTTGCAATGGTTGAGTGACAGAATAGAGATAACGTCCCATTAGCTTGTGGCCAGAAATAAAAGTCACGGAAACAGGAATGGTCCAATTCCCTTGAGCTGGAATTGTGAGTGCAATGCTATTTTTGTTGACCAAGCATCTTGCAACTGGGATGGGGCCGCCATGCGATGCAGCTATGGCAAGAGGAGTAAAACCAGAACCATCGCGTATTACAAGATATTCCTGTGCAACTAATGCCACCAGCTCCTCTACTATGCGTAGATGCCCAAACTTTGCTGCCACATGAAGAGGTGTTCCGCCCATTGAAGTTGCAGAATCTACGTTCAGTACCTGAGGATGGCGATCAATGAATGCTTTCACGGCCGACCAGTTGTTCTCAGATATGGCCTTGTACACAATGCCCATCTCTAATTCATCTACTGCTGTAATCACCAAAACACACGCATTATATTAATTAAGAGAACGGATATAGTATATAGATAAATCCAATGAGAATAATATTGAAAGTGGGAATCATGTAGTAATATTCCCTATCCCTCGCTCAATCCACTTCCAAAATGCCGATCAGTGAGGGATAATATATTATATATGACCTCCGATACTTAGCTAGTTTGATGTTCAACTTAGTACAAGACTTCAACTCACTTTGTCTTTTATATTTATCTATTTTTCCTAAGATAGTCCTTGTAGTAGTTACACAGGTTAAATGTATCTTCAAATAACAATTCTAGCTAATACACATAATTAGTAAGGATATTTTAAGAAAGATAATACCTATTTATTACAAATAACTAACTTAACCAATTTTCTTATCCTATGTTTGGTATGAGGGAATTGGAAGGGAGGGGAGGTGAGAAAAAATTTTAATGAGTTAGATTTTAAAAATTGGAGAGGTGGCGTTATAAAATTTTGATAGAGAAAAAACATAAGATAAGAGTTTTAAAGTTTTTAACCCATTCTTTCAATTTTTTAAATCGAGTTCATTAAAATTTTTTCTCCCCTTCTCTTCTCTCCATCTTTATCCTACCAAATGGACCATTAATCTATTCAAATTAGTCAACTAGCTTTTACATTAGATATACAAACATATATGAACCCACAAATCATATGCATTTTTATATCTGAGCGTACAGAATTGAATATTCATTCACTTCGCTACATCTAAAGAAATAATATAGCCTTGAACACAATACGCACCCGTATCTAAATCTTGTTCCTCTCTCCTCATCACTTTAATCACCAACTCTTACAGTTTGAGAAATTAAAATACACATTTCGGCGAAATAAACAAATATATTAATTGCGCTTACCAGTTGTTGCTTGCTCCATAAGAATTTGTTGTGGCTATATATGGCTTGTTACTTCTTTTTCGATCAGCTCGCTAGCACTTCGCTAGCTCTGCACACATTCTGTATTTATAGCCTTTTCGTTTATACTCTACGTGAACGTATTGCTCAAGATATTTAATAGATAACTGGGGACTAAGTAAAGGATCGTGATATGTCACCAACAGGAAAAAGAAAAAAAAAACTCGACTTTCTCTTGGGGGAAAAAAAAACTCGAAAGTTCAAGACAGCACACCATATGCTTTAAGTTCCTTTAAATTGAAAGCAATAGATCTCAAGCAGACAGGAAGCAAGGAATGGGGGAAAAAAAAAAGGGCATAAAAGTGTTTACCAATTGCGGAATGCTTGACGTGGCACAATCTGGAGCGTTGGTGAAGCAAATCGCTTGGATTTGAATTGATAATCATCAATTCACTAAAATGCGCCATATCATCCTCTGCAAATCTCTGCTTTCAGTAATTTTTGCACCAGAGTTCTAAACCTCTCCATCATGTTTCACTGTTTATGCCCGTTTGGATTTGGGCTAATTAAGCTGAGTATATGCCCTGGTTCTCTACGATTTCAATACGCATGACTTAAAATAACGTAAACTTTTTATTGTTTCAACCATTAATTAGTAGGCATCAACGACATTTTCTTATCACAAAGGTTATCAACGTATGTACTATAAATAAACAGTCGAACTTGACGGAGAAGTTTATTTTTGAATAATACTATAAATAATTAAATATTGATAGTATTGATCATTTCCCAAACTATAAAACTATAATAAACTTCTCAACTACCCCTCTCTCTCTCTCTCTCTCTCTCTCTTTGTGTGTCACATAAACAATTAATTCAGTTAATTAACGTTTCTCTCTTTCTCTGGTTGGTGTATTTAATTATTGTGCAGAAGGAAAAAGCTGTGTGGCTAAGCTGGTGATTGAAGCCATAGATGCAGACAAGAATCTGATCACTTTGAGCGTTGTGAAGAGAGATGTCCTCAAGGATTTCAAGACCCTGAATGTTGCCTTTCACGCAATTCCAAAGGATAAAGGGAGTTTGGTGCATGCCATTATGGAATATGAGAAGCTGAAAGGTCACATTCTGGCTGCTGAACTTGCCAGACACATTGATGCTCATCTCATTACCCAGTAGTAGCCATATCTTTCGCTCTACTATATATTGATCTTATTTGTATTTTTAGATATTTGTGTTATAGGATTTGAGTCTCGTTGATTTCTTACAGCATCTCAATTAAGGTGTTAATTTCAGTGAACAAAAGTACAATGTGTGTGAGATGGTGAACCTCACATTATTGTATCTTTTTCTTTTATTCAAATTAACATGGTCAATTTCTTAAAGAAATTGATAGAGACTCAAATATTTAAGTGCAGTGTGTCTTTGTGGATGTTATATAAACTTCATATTACTCCCTTCGGTCTTTAATATAAGAGTTAGTTTGACTTTTAATTTGGTCCTAAATATAAGATTCCAGTCCATTTTATCTCTCATATTTATCTATTTTTCCTAAGGCAGTCCTTGTATTAATCGCACATATTAAATGTTTTATCAAATGACATTTGATTAGTAAGAGTATTTTAGAGAAGACAACATCTATTTATTACAAATAACTAACTTAACTAATTTTCTTAATTTACTTAAATTAGTCAACTAGCTCTTATATTGAGGACCGAAGGTAGTATGTAATAAAAAGTGCTTCAATCAGAGAATTGTTGTCATGCTCGTGTTGCTCGTTCTTATGCATTGCGATCAGTAGTAGAAGGAAACAATGATAATGCATCCGAAGTTAGGAAAAATGTAGATAACTTTTCTTTTGAAAATATTGAGCACCCTGATATTGATATTGCCACCCCGAATAGTAAAAACTAGGGTGACAATTAAAGCTCCAATTACTGAATATGAAGATGCAATATCTTCCATGCATTTCTCTCTTTCATTCCTAATTAATTTCATTGTGCCATCCTTTGAACAGGTCTCGAGGATTTCTTTTGTTTAGAACAGGATGCACCACCCGCTCTATCTCCTATATTTTTTTTCAAAAAATAAATAAACAATCAATTACCAATACTAATAATAGTATAATAAAAAATCATAATTTCCTACGTATATATTTGTGTGTTAATAAAGTATTTAATTTTTTACTACCTCCTATCCTTAATATAAAATCTTGTTTGACCTTTATTTTGGTCTTAAATATAAGACCCAAATCCACTTTGTCTTTCATATTTATGCATTTTTTTCCCCAAGAAATCCTTCTAATAATGATAGTTCTAGTCAATATACTTGATTCGTAAAGATATTTTAGAAAAGACAACACCAATTCATTATAAATAACTAACTTAACTTTTCTCCTTAATCTCCTTAAATTAGTCAACTAGCTTTTATAATTAGAACCGGAGGTAGTACATCCTAACGCAATCATGGAATGAGTAGTTTCTAATATTGCGCTAGGACTTTAATAGTTGTTGAGGAGCTTGATCGCGATGTAGTCAAAAATCAAAATTCATGTTCATGACGAATTATCTTTCAGCAATATAATAAAGAAACTCAACCACTTGATGTACTATAATTCATGTTAACATTCACCGATCACCATACCCTCTATCTTACTTGAAAGGAATGATCATTGGCTTGATTTTTAAGGCTTAGAGGGAATCGCTCGATCTCTCTCTCTCTCTCTCTCTCACACACACACACACACACTCATAGAACCAAGAAATGTTGGTGATTTTTTGTGATATTAATTAGTTCAAGATTTTAATAAAGAATATCAAATTTTATATTTTATTATATTAATGATTTTAATATCTTAAATTTGAATTTAAAAAATCTCAACTGTAAGTTTTTGCTTACTGAAATTTCTTATTATTGATGGAAAAATGCTCATGAATAAAATTAGACTATTACACTTTTTATTAATTCAAAATTAAATGGTTCAACTTTATTTGGGTTATTCAAACTATAACAGGCGCATCATATCTTGTAATAGGCCCATGTATCCTGATATATTTCCAAAAGCATGATTATTAGAGTCTTTGAGAAAATGGAGATTTGGGATAAAGCAAACTAAAAAGCATACACTACTTTAAAATTAATTAATCTGGCATATTCAGACATCAACATGTTTATGTTCTGAATGTGCAAAGGTTGATGATACACACCCATCTCCAACTTATGCCCTTACTGAAGCTAAAAATAAAACCAGGTGCTTTACACTCGAGGGGATGAAGAATTTCTTATTCAACAGAAAATACATGAAGTACTAAGATGTGAAGTACACACACATTTCATGACCAGTTCTCCACCTTCCGGAAGATGCATGGACCATAAGTAGAATAAATTGTATCAACAAGAAGAGGGAACTGTAATAAAACAAATATAGTTATGGGCACGCTAGCAAGCATAATAACAGGAAGAAAAGCCCAAAAAGGTGATGAGTTCTGTTGCGACATGATGATTATTGCTGAGGAAAAGGCTATCATCATAGTTGCAATTGAGAGAAAAAGTGCAGAGAGGCCTATGATCAATTTTGTAGATAAGGAGTAAAGGAAGTCATCTTCTACATAATGTGACGTAAGAATTCCTAAAAATGTAAGCACAGAAGAAGTAGAAGCAAAGGACACTGCATCTAAAATTAAGAAAACTCTGAACAACTTTTCCTTCAAAAATATTGGGTGCCCAGATGTTTGATCATTTCCACCAGGAACAGTAAAATCTGCAGCAAACATAATGGTGACAATTAGAGCACCAACAACTGAGCAAGAAGTTGCAGTATCTTTCATCCAATTCTCGCCATTGTTCCTGAGTTCTTTATGGTTTTCTTTGAAATAGTCCAGAGGAGGTTAAAAATCTCAGCTGGATGATATTTAATGGCACTGAAGAAGGCATTCACCTTTTGTTGGGAAAAAGTGACCATTGAGATTAATTCTGGGTTTTCTGTTGATATCTTCTTAAAAAACTCAACATTCCCTGATTTAGCAGCCGCCAACAGTGCTTTTCGAATCATAAGCTTTTTATCTTCATTCAGAAATGTCAGATTCTTACAAGCCAGCTCTAGAATTTCAGTTGCTCGTGTATGTTGCATCTTGAGCTTATGTATTTCCTTCATCCCTGGACAGTTGGTAAATTCAAATACAACTTAATATTGGTCGAGTTTAATCACGAGAACAAAAATCTTAAAAATAACTAGTTTAAGTTTTGGGGAACTTTTGAGCATACATACCGAGCAAATTATAAATGAAGGAGATGAGCCGCTGTAGTAGATTTAGTCCTATATAATGAGATGGAATTTTGTCAGTCCAGTCATTGAAAAAGATCACACACGCACATACATGCATAAATATATGTGTGCGCATATAGTTCTATCCTTTTCTTGCATTGCGTCACAGTTAGATTCAACTGAAACGTCAACATTGGGCATCTTATGCATAAATCAAGGTCAGCATCACTACTATGCCCAAATTGATTTTTATTCTCAAATTTTATATATTTTGACATACCTAATTTTCTTGTATGATAAATAAAGGGAAAACTTAATCCACAAGTCCGTTTTCATCAATTTTAAATCAAATCTGAAATTAAAATTAATAATTCTTACATTTAAGGATGAATGCCCATAATGGATTAAACTATAAAAGTTTAATTCCAAAAAAGAAAAGCTACAGAGACCTGATTGATTTAAAATTAAAGCAAATTATAAAGACTTGCTGATTAATTTTTCTGCATAAAATAAAATTTTCTTTACATCTTTTAATATATATGTTGTATTAGATTTGCTATATTATTAGATTTCGTCTTCCAATCAACCGAAAGAGAATATAATAACTTCGGCCCTGCTACTCATCTCGTCTTCTGGTTGCATGTCTACACGGATTTGATTAATGTAGGATGCTGTTTTTCACCTCTTTAGACCCTTTTGCCTTTGTATCTGCTTCACGTTGTAACTTTGTGAGGGGTTATATAGGTTTTGAGACGATGACGAATATGAAAAGTTTGAGTAGGTTTTGACAGCAACATTGTGCTTTTTTTGAGTTCTGTCATACAATCACAAATATTCACAATGTCCTAAATTTGGAATCCTTTTTGCCCCGACTTTGTTGTTAAAATACCGTCACATGCATATATTTGATAGAAGATCTTGTCCTTTGACTATTTTTTTCCTATCATTTTCGGAATGTGTGACTTTTCTTAATTATTTAATAACGAATTATTTCAGCAAATTTCAACAGAAGAAGTAATGAGGTGCATGTGCTGACTGCTCAGCAGATTAGATTTCAATTTGATTCGCACTTCTAAACCACAGTAACTTGTCAACAAATTGATCTGGTGAGAGCACCAACCGCTACACTTTAAATGAGGTATAAGGCTCGAGTCTAGCCTTAACATATTTATGTGCATATATCTAAATTAAAACCGGCAAAAACCGTTTGGCTCTAATTTTACCTAACTATTTCAGGTTGTCAGAGGGGAAAAATAAATTTGAACTTTCTTAAAACATTGAAAGATTTGTTTTATATATGAGGTAAAACAACAATTATATGTAGTTGTTTTTAAATATAGAAGCATGATTGAACCAACACAAATAAAATAAAAGAAAATTAAAAAATTAATTTATATTAAATATGGTATTAGTATAATACTACCTCCGGTCCTAATTATAAGACCCAATTTGACTTTTAGTTTGGTCCTAAATATAAGACCCCTATCCACTTTGTCTCTTATTTTTGTTCTTTTTTCCCAAATTACCCTTGCTTGTATTACATTAACTAAAGTCAAATATAACCATAATACTAGTAATTACTTACGAAAAAATTTTACTTCCGCTCTCCACTTGTCATTTTTGAATTAAAATTTGATTAGGTTAGTTTTAATATTTTATAAATATATTAATACACTTTTAAATTATTAAATAAATATATAAATGACTCAAATTGTTAAATTTTAATTTATATCTGAAAAAAAAGACAGAAAATGATAGAAAAATGAAGTCCTGGGCATTAAAAAATTGTTTTAAATTTATAAACTGGCGCATCATGACTGTAAGAAAATTCATTTTAAATCTATGAATAATTCATTTTAAAAAAATATATAAACCACATAAAAAATTGTTAGATGGACTTTGTGAATTTGTAAATTCTCCAGAAATGATAACCATCAAATACCATAATGTGGGGGGTTTCATTAATTTGAGGGGCTAAATAGTTCTTTGTGCACAGAATATTATAAATTCTGATGACAGTATGAAAAGCCAGAACAATAAGTAGAACTGTCAAAAATATAGAAACAACCTTTATAAAAAAAAATATATAAACAACATCAAGAAATACCTAAGCAATTCTGAACTTCCTATATCTTATGCATTTGTCAATCACTCTAGAATATCCATCAAACAACACAGAATAAATCTTCAAGTTTTTAGAAACATAAAAAATGAAACCCCATTCTTCAATCTCAACGAGGTGGTGACCGGTGAGTTCTTGTTTTGCACCAGTTAGTAGTTGAAGCCAAAGACCAGTTTGCCATTGAATCATCCAATATTGCCACAGCTATGAATTATCCAACACACAAAATTTAAACACAATGCATACATATTAACCAAAAGAACAAGACAAAAAAAAAACAGAAGAAATATTCAAAGAAAGGAAAAATTACCTCAAATACTCCATCACTTCTTGTACTAACTTTGGATCACACTTTATTTGATTTGGTAGTGGACCTTCCTTTTTCATGACTTCTTTTCTTATATGTGGAAGATCATATTTATTAGAACCTTTGTCCTTCAAGATTTCTACCATGCAACATTGAAGAGTTAAGAATATTTTGTTAGACTTAGTGGATGGAAATGATTCAAATGATCTAATCACTGCCGCAATCAAATCATCAGTTGTTTTTGGTGTTTCCTTGTACTGTAAAGATTGTATGCCATTAAAGAAGCCAAGATCTAGAATATTCAAGTCAGGAGAATTAGGAGGTTGGTTCATCAAGCGGATGCAAAACCCATCTTCTGTGGCAACTCGATGGAACTCACTGTCATTTGGATCAATGTGACACCTTGCATTATCCTGTTGAATATAAATCGGCTCCCCTATTGAATCTCTAGGCCACTTTGCTTTTATAGCGGGCACAACATGTCCAATAAGAAACTGCCTACTAACTTCTCTCGTAACTGAAGTTATAGGCTTTGTTATCAATGAACCTGTAGGTCTATTGACACTCTTTCTCTTTGCTGGCTCTTTTGTCACTAAAGGAAAGACTCCAATTTTCCCGAAGAAATTTTCATTGCCTTTGCAGTCAAACCTTAGGCGGGCAACAGCAACCAAGAACATCACCTTTCCAATAAAGTTTTTGTTTTGCACAGTACGTAATGGATCATTTTCTATTGATAGCATGTAATAGTTCACAGTCTTTTTTGTCATATAGAACCATTTCTCATCAATGTGAACTACATTATACATGCTTTTAAAAGTTAGATCTCCTGGCACTGAACCATTTTCAATCATGGACAAACAAAACTTTAGTTGAGCAATCTTATTCTCTTCCCTCAAATATGGCTTAATGGCATTAGAGCGACGTTGGATAACTCCCTTCTTTTGAAGCCTAACTAAAGAGGTTTTATTTATATTCAGTGCACAGGACAAATCTCGCAAGGTGGTTCTCTTAGCAAAATGAACTTGAAGAAATTGATCAGTGTGAAGTTCAACTCTCTTGCGACCACAATTTCCTGTTTTTCCATGACATGCACCATCCCCAACCTTTGTTTTTTGCCAAATACGTTTAATGACAGAACTGGATACTGAATACATTGATGCAACCTTCTTCTTAGCCCCTTTAATTAGTTTCCCATCTTGACTCAATAGGAGATAGGAGATGGCTCTGCGGTCTTCATTACTCAAGAACCTATGGTGTTTGCCTATTCCATGATACCCAATAGTACTTTTGCAAATTTTATTAACCAGGAGAGACAAAAGTAACAAAGCATAAAAAATTAAAATTAACAAAAATGAACACAGAGCAGAACACAGAGCAGCTCCAAATAAGCAGAACACAGAGCAGGACATAACCTCTATATATATATAGATATGATTACCATAAGAAGTCATAGTCTCAAAATTATAAAAGAAGCAGATAAAATTAAAAATCAATGATGGATAGTAGCCTACACACACGCACACATATGCAAGTAATATTTGTACTGTGTATAAAGAAATACAGATAAAAATCTTCCAAGTCATGTGAATACAATGTTAATCTAAAGATATAATTAGGTACCATTAGTTTCGGGTCCATGAATGTGTTCCTCCTCCATTTGATTTGGCAGTTTGTTCAGGTCCAAGAGAAACTGGCTACCATTAGTTTCGACTGCATGAATGTTTTCCTCCCTTTGTTGTTTAGCGTCATGTTTAGAGTCTGAAATTTCCATCGAAGGAACTTCCATTTCTTGAGAATGACTTGGCAGTTGGTTCAGGTCCAAGAGAAACTTACTTGAAAGTGATCTCTCTTAAAGGAAACAAAATTAGTAACCAAATTAATGACATAAAAGCGAAGTGATTACAGAATTAGTAATCGAACTAGTGACTTATGCTCAAAAAGTTCTTAATCTTTGATTAAGATAACAATAAGCTGTAAAGTCTGGAAATCATATTAATGCCATCACCTGTTTCGGATTCACCAATTCCTTCGCTGTTCAAATATGAGTTTATGGGCATTGAGAGATTGATTCTCAGTAGCGACTATGTACAGCAAGCAAGTCGAATGCCACATGCACTTCCAGAGAGATAAGCTCGTAATCTTATCGGCGACAGTAGAAGCGACGATAAAAAAAAATCTGCAAATGAATTTTAAATAAACACAATGAATCAATAAAAACACATCGATGAAGGATAGAAGTTCTTAGATTGAGGAAAATCTGAAATTACCAAGTAGAAATTGGAAATCGTAGTACAGAGAGAGAGCTGATGGTCGGATTTGGTGCTGTAAAACTGAGGGTTCGCGTGGGTTCATGTGGTCGGATTAGGTGTTGTAGAACTGAGGGCTCGCGTGGTTGGTAAAGGGGCTCGCGATCGGCAGGGATATTTTCAAAAATTTGATGAGGGTATTTTTGGAAAACAGGTGCTATTTTTTAACCATTAACTAATCTAACTTCCTTAATTTCTCCAAATTAGTCAACTGGGTCTTATAATTAGGACCGGAGGTAGTATGAAGGAAAAATTAATTTGCCAATCCTTATGGTTTTACCTGATTTTGAAGCAGGTCCTTACAGTTTTTTTTATTGAATCCTCATTGTAATTTTTGCTTTGATGAAAGTCCTTCCGTTATAACACTGTCAGTTTAAGTTTATTGGCGCGTCTTCTCTTCTTATTCAGTTTCTCTGATCTCTCTTCTTAGTTCTTACTCAACTTCCCTCTCACTCCTCTGCCCCAACTGCGAGCGATCTCTATTCTCTCTCTCTCTCTCTCTTCATAATCATCGTCTTTCAATTCTTGCCCACCTTTCCCAACGACACGCACACCCCCACACTCTTTTTTTTCCTCCTCTTCCGTTCTCTCTCTCCTTCCTTTCTCTCTACTAGTACTATCTTCACTTCCTTAATTTAATCATGACGTTGGATTTCTTCTCATGTATTTTTTATTATACCCAAGTCCACAACTCTAACCTTGTCATTAGTAATATTTAATTCTAGAAATAATAAATTGGACATTCATGTGCGGTTTCAAAATGGTACGTGAGAAATTTTTCACAAATAAATGTTCGTCAGCTCTTGACCCAAGTTCACGAATACATAGAGCGCATGAGGGAAAGGGAGAAATTGTTGCTCTTGGAAGAGCTTCTCATGGCGGAGAAGGTGTAGAGAGAGAAAGAAAGGAGAGAGAGTGAGAATGGGAGAGGGGCGAAGAAGGAGATTGTGGGGTGTGTCGTTGGGAAGGAGAGCGGGAAGAAGACGATGATGACGGAAAGAGAGAGAAAATATTGATCAGTAGCAGACTGCGTGGAGGGGTGAGGGAGAAGCTGAGTAAGAAGCCAAGAAGACACACCATGTAAATATAAACTAACAGTGTGATAACGGCAGGAATTCCATCAAAACTAAAAATATAATAAGGATTCAATAAAAATAAAAATAAATTATAAGGACTTAATTCAAAAACAGGTAAAACTATAACGACTGACAAATTAATTTGTTCTAATACGAATATTGGATACATTAATTTTTTATTAAATAAAAAATGAAAATAAAATGAAATTACCAATAATTTTTTGATTATATAAAAACGCATAACAAAAATTCCTTAAAATATAGAGATTATTACTACCCTCAATTTTTAATTATTTATAGTATTATTCAAAAATAAAAGTGATTATAAAGAATGTTTAGTTTGAGGAATAACAAGAATTTTTTTAACGTAACTACCTACATTGATACCCTTTCGGCTAAAAATATTATGTCAATACCTATTATTTAATGGTTGAAATAATAATAAAAAGTTTATGTTATTTTAAGTTATGCCTTATTAAAAATAATTGTATTGAACAAGGGCACATATTCAGTCTGATTTGCACAAATCCAAACAGGCACAAACAATCAAACGTGATGTATAAGTTTAGAACTTTGGGGCAAAAATTACTAAAAACAAGATTTGCATAACAAGATGGGGCAAATTCTATAAAAGAACATTCCTATAAAAATGTGTTGTTATTTACAAATCAAGTGTAGCCAAAAGCCAGTAAAGTATAGGAAACAATTCTGATTTGAGATTTAACAATTTTCAGGTTCCGTATGTAAGATTTTCTGTAAAAGATATGCGGCATTTTAGTGAATTGATAATCTTCAATTCAAATCCAAGCCATTTGCTTCACCAACGTTCCAGATTGTGCCACGTCAAACGTTCCCCCATTTCGTAAATGCCTTTGCCTTTTGTTTCCACTCCTTGCTTCTTGTCTGCTTCAGATCTATTCCATTCAATTTAAAGGAACTTAAAAAGCATATGGTGCTTTCATTCCTCCAGGGAAAGAATAGACCCGAGTCCCCAATCATATAATACTCTCTTGTGTAAAAGCCAGTTAGAGCGGCTGGTTTTAGTTTTAAATGCTCTCATCTAAGGTGTAGAAGCTAATTAATTAAAGATTGATTTTAATCCTAAATATATAATTTTAAACTTTATCTCTCATATTTATTATTATTTTTCAAACTAAATTAGTTAATACTGGGCCATCAGCAGTATTACCAATCAAATTCAAATAGATACAAGACATTTGCTATACGGGTGTATTTTAAAAAGAATAATTTCAATTTGTAATCATTAATTAATATTTAATTTTTTAGTATATTCAAATTAGTGGTTATGTAGCTTTTACATTAAAAACTGAATGAATAGTATTAAATAATTTAAACCATAAGAAATAATACAACAATGGCTATAAATATAAGGAAAAATTACATACAGGTCTCATAAAAGACAATTAATTCTGAAAAAGTACCTGAAAATTCCTAAATACGTCCCAAATCCTTAGGGACCTCAAAGCAAAAAATTAAAATTGTGAAATTACCTACTTGCCCTCACCGAATGACAACATGCACAGTTACAGTCACAACCTACACAGCAGCTAATCACAATCTACATTTGAGCCATTCACAGCATGCACAGAAGCCAATCATAGCCCACACTCAACCAAATGACAACATGCACAGCATACAGTCACAACCTACACAGTAACTAATCACAACCTTTTCCATCAGTGATGGCAAGTAGGTAATTTCACAATTTTAATTTTTTGTTCTGAAGTTCCTGGGGACTTAAGAAGCATTTGGGGATTTTGAAGGACTTTTTCAGAATTAATTGTCTTATGCGGGACTCTGTAATTTTTCCATAAATATACAATGCGTCAGGAGTAGGTGAACTGTGAGGCAACTGCGAAAGAAGATACTACATGGTACTTAAGACAATTGAGTTGTTCCCCTACAGCACTATCTTTTTTAATGTGTGCCTTTTTTGAAAGAAAAGGTCAAGTTTGTTTTTTTTTTCTTTTTCTTCTTCTTTTTTTTTTCCCCCTTTTCGGTAACATATCATCACGATCCTTTTCTCGGTACCCGTTGATATCTGAGACCATACGAACACGCAAGGAATAAACGAAAAGCTAGCCTATAAATATAGAATGTGCGAACAGTTAGTGAGGTGTGAGAGCGAGCCGAAAAACAAGACGCAACAAGCCATTGCCACCTTGGCAAGGGCAATCAGTCCTTGTTTCTTTAGCTGAAATGCATATTTTAAATTTCTCAAACTGCAAGAATTGGAGATTACAGCGATGAGGAGAGAGAGGTACAAGGTTTAGAGTATGTTTGGATTGGCGTTGGGCAAAACTGACTTCTAGTCCAACTGACTTTTGTAACTGAAGTTAGAGTAAAAGTCAGTTATGGTATGTTTGGATAGGTGCTTTTAAAAAGTCAGTTGGAAAAGTTAAAAGTTGTTTGGATGAGTAAAAAAGTTAGTTCAATTGTAAAATGACTAAAAAGGACATACACTTTATTAATATAGTAGTGTTTGATATTTTTAATATGATAATTGTTAAAAAATATCTAAAATTATTATGATAAAATAAAAATAGTTTATTTGTGAGATTATAAGATAAAAATATTTGTTACCAAGACAAATTTAAAAACACATTGTAGATAATTAATTAAAGGGTTAATACAATGATTAATCCTTACACTTTTCATTCATTTTGGTTTTGGTCCCTGAAGTTTGTAACCTCCAGTTTTGGTCCTTTAAGTTTGCTCCGTTTAAAACGTTAGTCTTTATATTTTTAAAAGGACTTGGTGTCACCTTTAACACTATTAAATATGCTGACATGTCCCTAACTCTGTTAAATATGCTCATATGGAACCAAGTGGACGAGCTGAGGTGGCTTATAAAAGATTAAAAAAAATTTGACGATTAAAAAGATGGTAGAGAAAGGAACAGGCGGTAAAATGTAATACGCAAGTCGAAAGGCAAAATCATTCTTTCCAATAGAAAAAAGAAAATGAGAGGGTTAGGTCAAAAGGGGTCCCACTTGGTAGTCGTCGGAGTTGAGCTGGCCGTCGCCGAAGGTGGGGAACTGACCAATCAAGGTGCGACAGTAAAGGAGGAATCGCATTTTCAATTATATTCTTGAATATGTTCTTGAATATGTTCTTGAATATATTCTTGAATATATTCTTGAATACATATTAGAGAAATGCATTTGAAACGTTGGAAAAGTTGCATCTGGAAGCGTTCAGAAATAAGTTGCTTTTTTTCAGAAGTCAGGTTGAAAAGCTACCTATCCAAACAATAAGTTTAGCTTAGAACGCTCCTAACTGGCTTATTACAATTTCCAAGGCACGTTTGGATCTCAAAACGGAGATCCAAACATACCCTTGACATGGGTGCTGCGTTCAAGGCTGTATATTTAATTCAAGTTTGTCTTAGATGTAGCGCACTTAGCGATTATTTAATTCAAGTTTGTCTTCTTTTTTTTTTTTTCTTTTTTAATTTTGGCAACATATCTTAAACCATACGAACGCGTGAAGTGTAATATTCCAAATTTTGAATTTAGAAATTTATAAGATATTTGAGAGGCATAAATATTTTGTTAAGGTCTCTGGAAATAATTATTCTATAGAAGCTTATTATTAAGAAATATAGGAAAATGAAGAAGGAATAAGTATTAAAAATATATAGTGGTCCAAAATAACTCAAGAAAATTATAGATAATTATTTTGGAAGATAAATGTGTTTATAGAAGAATAAAAAGGTAGAGATAATTTAAAATCTAATTTTCTAATTTAAAAGCTATTTTCTTGAGAAATTCAAGAAAAATAGTGTTGCTAAATATTATTTTTTTAAAAATTATCTAAGATAAAAGTAAAAATTTAGGGAATGACAGAGTTGAGATAAAAATTATAAGGGAAGGGCAAAATAGTCCTTGCATTTTTATTGTTTTTAACCCCCAACCATACGTGTCCCCTTCGTTTTCATTATCACCTGGCTACCTGGACTCTTCCTCTTCACCCCCTCCTTCATTCCCTCCCTACCTTTGTGCCACCTCTCCCTTCTGCCCTTAGCTTGTGTAGCACGATTCACTTCTCCTTGATACGATTCGTGTCCAAGAAGCCTAGTGGGAGTATATAGAGGGAGACCGAATGGGATTGGGGAGAAACAGAGCAAGAGAGCTCGAGAGAGGTTGAGAGAGCAAGAGGAACCGGAGATCGGGGAGGCAGACAAGGCAATCGGGGAGGAGTTAAGCCACATGCAAGTTGGCCATTGAACCAAGGGAGCCTCCTGATTCTTCCTCTATCCTCCATTTCTTCGAATGGGTATTGATTTAAGGGGCATAGACGGTTAAAGTTGAAGCAAGATAATAGATAGGCTATCTGATTAAATTAAGAGTAGGTACTGTTTGAAATTTGGTTTGTCGGGGATGAATCTTGAATAGCTGATTAATATATACATAAATGAGGGTTATGTGATTGATTATTTTGAGAATGAAGATGATTTGTGAACTCCTACTCTCTGTTTTCGTGGGTATGGCAACGGGTTCTGTGAATTTAGTGCTAGGGAAAAGCGATAGCTTAGTAACAGATATAAAAGCAGTGACCTGCGGCTGTTTTGATGCCTAACGTATGGCTGCATGTTGATTACTGTGTCTGATTGATGACCTCTGATTCTCTGAAACGGGTTTGTGTTCTTTGTGGGTTTAGCTTTGTGTTCTAATAGGAAAAGTTGAAAGAAGCAAGATTCATAAATCTGATACATGAATGTACATATGTTTACCCGTATGTGTGTGGTTGGATAGTGACTGATGAATTAATGAATTAAAGTTTTGAGGTGAAAATCTCATGTACGGTTCTGTAGAGTGGCAGTAAGCGTGACTTATCTGTCAACTTTTCCACTATCACCCCCAAAAAACCAAACTCTGCCTTACGTAATTAAAGTTTTGAAGATGGGAAATTATTAAGGACTTGCTGTTTGCTATTCTTCAACGTTTAGCAAGTGTTTTTTTAAATGGTTAAATTTGTGTTGTAAGTGTTGGAATGCTGATTTTTATTTAAAAGCTGGAAAGTAATCTCAGAAAAAGAAAACTGGTATCGTATACGATTATGTGACGTTGTGGCTTACTTAATTGGGCCCTTGAAGCTGAAATATACATGCTACAGTTCAGTGACTTTAAATGCTAAACCACCATTTTAGATGGTTAAGTTATGCTTGGAGGCATTAAAATGATAGTTGAAGTGATATTCATAAAGATGGAAATTTAAGTGATGCTGTCAAAATGACCGAATTAGTTGATGAATTAAAACTAATTATACTCTTCTTCCATTGTTTTAGTAGCATATATATGTGTGCTGCTATGAAACTTATGAAGATACTTATATTGTTAGAGATGGGACTGATGTTAAGTCCAAATGACAGTGTAAGAGAGATAAAATTGTCTAGCGGGAATAAATAATTGAAGCATTAAGATAATGATTTAAACATTATTTGGATCTGGGAAATAATTTCAGATTGGGAGTAACATTATTTGGAGCATAATCGGGAAATTAGGGAATGTCTAAATAATTAAAATTTTGATATATCAGAGTCTTTATGTGTATGATAATGAGCTTAATGAATTGAAATGTCGAAGTGGATAGAATATACTTCCATGAGATTGACGGTTCTTGTGTATGTATATATATGAGTTCTGTTTAATGCTCCCTTGTAATAAATAGCTGTCTCAATGTTTTGAAGTTGGTAGTTGATTGAACTCTATTGTTTTATGCCTCTAGATGTATAGTAACTGTTCCAAATGGTTTGATGGTGTGTGGACGCATTAATATGATGATTTGATCGTTAAACGATATTTCTAATCTAGAAACAATTAAATAATGAAGAATATTGACAAGGGTCTTGGAAGAAATGCATTAAGCATCTCAAGGCTTTATTGGGTTAAATTGATGAAGTAGAATGAAGAAATCAGGCCTATTCTTTGCCCTTCTTGTTTCAGGTTATATAGTGCTGCTATTTGAACCATTTTGATGGTTAAAAGTTAATTACGAACTTCTAAAAATACGGGTAAAGCAAGTGAATACAAGGTGGTGTATAAGAATGCGTGTAATGGACTTGCTTGTTCATGTTTCTAGTTGCTGAAATTGAATATTATTATTATGAAATATTTTTGCACAAGTTGATGAATGACACTGTCAAATAGGGAATAGTTACCTTATATGTCATGGGGCCCGTGTTAAATTAAATGCTTAGAGGTCAGAAGTTGAAAAACTCCTTGTTGATTAATATCAATATGTGTTACAAAGCCAAGGTGACGTGTTGAAGCTTGAAATTAGACATGAGTTGTTGTTTAGTTGGTTCTTGATGTTAAATGAAGGTCTTAAATGCTTGACATATATTTATTCGGTGCTGTGATGCATGGGAAACAGATGCAAGTTGTGCTTGTTTGCAAGAATTAAATTTATGACTTTTGTTCTTATCTAGTTTTTGATCAACTGTGGTTCAGTGGATTAAGAAGTTAAGAGAAACATAAGAAAGGGGAAGTGTTAGAAACCTTTGGAAATACTTAGATGAAGTGTAAATTGTGGGCCAAGATGACCAGCCACTTTAAGAGAAGAGAGTACACCTGAGCGGGGGTTATAGAGAGATTTAGCTATTTATGGGTTAACCAGAATCCCAATTTTAACTCACCCTATATATGTACTTGTAATGTTGGGATTTAAGTGGCGTCCTAGCTTACCAAGAAGAAACCAAGAGCAAGGTACCCGCACAGGAGAGCAGGCAAAAGGTAGCTTTAATCATTATTTTGTATGTTTTGTATTGGTTGCATATTTGTCTGTGCCATAATGTTATAGTTAAGCATGAGAACATGCAAATTGCCTTACCAGTTATTGCCATGGCCATGTGCATGCATTTCGCTGTCCAGTATATGCATATTTAGCAGTTAATCAGATAGCAGCTGTACAGTTATGCAGTTAATCAGATAGTAGCTGCCCAGTTATGCAGTTAATCAAATAGCAGTTGCTTAGTTATTCAGTCATCAGTTAGTATCTACTCACTTAATCTGTATGCATATGCTTAGTTAATTAGTATGCATATGCTCAATTAATCAGTTAACAGCTGCTTAGATATTCAGTTATGCGTGACAGTTATATGAAATTAAGTTAAATGACAGCAAATATGTCCCAGTTAATTATTCAATTCAGTTCAGTTATTTTGTAAGGTATTGTTCTCTGTGGTTTGTTTTGCATGCTCAGTTTTATACCATGCATAATATATAAAACATGATTACTGCTACTAGGATTCTTTGAATCTCACCCCTCCTTTCTTTTTTTTTTTTGAGTAAGATGGTATCGCTGCCTCAGGGTATCCCAGCACAACCGGCCAGACTAATCCCAGGTGCACTCGCAGGTATCGAGCCCATGACATGGTAGGGAAGGCGCCTTGCGTTTCCGTTTGCGACCAGTCGGACCCGACCCTTATAGGCCACCCCTCCTTTCTATTTAACCATATGGCCTAGTGCATCCAGAGGAAAAGAGAAGCTGGTGGAAGCTTAACTAAGGTGAAAGGAGAGAAGAGCTAAGTGCTTAGTTAATTAATTAATCTTGAATGTTTTATGTTTTTGTTTCCCCCTTCCTTTTGTGATGCTCATATTTCACTTTGGTGAGGTTATGTAATTTCTACTTATGTGATGTATGTACCTCCATAAGGAGGAGTGATTGGGGAGTAGCTTAGCATAACTGGGGACTTAGCGTACATATATGCATATATTGATGTTATATCTGTGGCATGAATGATTTAGGATTTACAAAGCATAATTTATTAGAGCTGGAACAAAACAGTAGAGTTTTCAGAAGTAACATCTGTACAGCTCTGATATATAGATGTTGCTATTGGGTAAAGATAGAATGAATTCAGGTCTTATTATATCGTATAAAACTTTTAAAGTTATAAGTTTTGAGTCAAATTTAGATAAAAAGTTTTAAAAATACCACCTTTTCAGTGTAAACTCTCTACCATAGTTTTTTTAAATCTGCTTTGATCTAAGTGTATAGAGTAGGATGTTACATGAAGAGTCAGTGAAGTGTGAAAGCAAGCTGAAAAAGAAGAGGTAACAGGCCGTTGCCATCACAAATACAAACTGAAAAGAATTGATGATTACATACAGTGGTGAGGGGAGAGAAGTACAAGATTTAGATATGGGTATTGTGGTAAGGCTATATTATTAAAAACTTCCGGCGTATTTTCTTTATGTATAGAAGAAAATTAAATCATGTCTTAGTATTATTATTAGGCGACACCTGAGCCTATTCCTAGCTGAACCTCTACCAGTACTGGGTGCCAACTCATTGCATTCACTCATTCTCATTTGATTTATCTATATGATTCCTCTTATGCATATGAATATATATTTTAAATTTTTAATGCGTGTGTGCTGGTTGTTGATTCCAGTGATGGAGGCAGACGAATTAGAGATGGTTATTTTGAACAACGCCATATCTGAGAATGACTTGTTCGGCGCAAAAGCAGTCATTGATTGCCACCCTAAGGTATTGGACGTAGATTTTGGAGCTTCAAGAGGCGAAACACCTCTTCATATAGCTGCAAAGTTTGGGCATGTGGCCATAGTAGACGAGTTGATGAAATTGGTTGGACCAGAATATCTTGAAATATGGGATTATTATGGCTATACCCCACTTGCAACAACTGCCACACATACGGGATCCATCCCAATTGCAACATGCATGATAAACAAAAATAGCGGGGCACTTACAATTCCAGCTCAATGGCCTTGGCTGATTCCTGTTACCTTGGCTTTTTTTGGTGGCCACAACAAATTGGGACTTTATCTCTATTCTGTCACTCCTTTGCAAGTCTTCAAACCAGAAAACGGCTCTTTTGTGGGTCCTGAGTTTCTCCGAACCTGTTTGAGAAATGGAGAATTTGGTAACGTAATTTTTAGATATATAATTTCACTCGCAAAGCACAATATATGTTTCATTTTCATTTTTTCCTTCTCGTCTCTTTATACTATATGATTTTGATACATAAATAGATATTGCCTTGCATTTGCTCCAACGATGCACGGAGCTGCTTTTTGCTGGTGATGAGGATGGGAACTCAACAATTGCGAATATTGCACTCTCTCTTCCTCATTCTCTTCATAAAAGTCAACTTCCGTTCTTGAAGCGATGGGCCTATCACTGTGAGTACATATTATTACTTTCCACTCGCTCCCTACAATTTTCTATATATGTCATTTACTTTTTTGAAGTACTCACTAGCCATAATGGCGAATTATGATGATGACAGTAAAGATGGTGAAGATGAAACAACCTCTGGTATAATTTAGTTTATACACACACACACTTATTCCAAGTCCGTCTCACCCTTCCTCTCTTATTTCTGCCTTCCTAAATAAATTAAGAAAGCCTTTTGAAAGAAATTCTCGATCCACAATATAAGTCACTTGGTGGATCATTAATGATTTTTTTTTTTTTTTCCAAATAGGTGTTACCCCTCCCTATTATAATTTATTAGAAGAGGAATTGAAGTATCATATAGTGTTTCTCTGTGCTCTTAAATATGTGCAAAGTTGCAAAAAATATTGTTTTTAAATTTGACTTGGTCAACCACTTTTCTCGTTCTGGTGAGGTAGTACTCCCTCTGATTCTTATCATAGGGCATTTTCAACTAATTCTTACATACTAATTAATGACAGTTAAAGTATTAAATTTCTCTTAAATTAATAATTTTTTTCAAGATTCCCTTCAACTTAGATTAAATAATATAGATAGAGAAACACGGAGTTCAATGAGCTTATAAATACTAAACCTTAATTAATAATAAGGGTGAAATTGAAAAGGAGCGATTAAGGAGTTATATAGTTGATGACTTATATTGAGAATCAAAAATTGCTCCTAGAAAATGCCCTGTACTAAAAACTAAAGGGAGTGAAGTGACTTAAACTACGGATCGAACAGAGTAAAAGGAAATTCCACTATGTATAGAACATGTTGGAAAGTGTAAACAATAAATTTGCTAGGAGTTTTAGGTATAGTTTTTTGGGAACTCTAAATCCATATTTATATGTATTTAGGAATGTGTAAGTTCTTTGGCTGAAAATTAAAAGACTCCTCCTTTGCTCCCCTCTTCCAAGCCTATTCTTTAATTTAGTTAATTTTCACTCATGCATTTGTCATTTCGCAAGTCTTAATCACTCGTAGTGGACGACAACTCTAGCCTAAATATATTTACAAGTAGTTTTATCTTCTGATAATTCATTGTTATTGTCATTGTGAGCATAATAACAGTATTTATTATAACTACACTACATCCAGTAATAACATAAGATATCTTCTCAAATTTTTCATGTCCATTATTAGGCTCTTTGAAAATTTGGTGAAATGTTTATGACGTATATTCCCAAAAATAATGTCGGCAAGAAAATTCCAAAAATACTATTTATGTAATTAACCCTCAATTAATTGGAAGATATTATCTTTCACTTTTTCAAAGAAAACAATCCCGCAATCCATTAGGAAGTGGCGGTAATTAATTAATACTATTTATGTAATTTACTTGTGCTTCTAGTTATTTACTGCATTATTATTTCAAGAAGCTTATGTTTTCCCATTTCTTTGATCACTTTTGAGGGGAAGATATTAAAATACCATCAAACACAACCACTGGGCATTTCTGCGTGGATATTCAGCAAGAAGGCGAGGACAAAAGTGCTGGTCAAGGTACAATATCCTCTATTATCACTTTAGAAGATGAAATCAAATAATATTATATAACTATTATTACAGAACATAGTAGATTATAATTTGTAAAGTTTTTCATTTAATTTAGCGCACATAAAACCAGGTATGCCAAAATATGAAATTTGAAATTAAAAATTAATTTTTATTATAAGCTCGATTTGTGAATATTGAGATGTCTCAGTCTTAATTTATGCACAGGTTACTCAATGTTTGCATTTAATTAAGTTGCACCTAGCTTTGACCCGAGAGAAAAGATTAGACTTTTATATCCACACACAAATAAACGCTGGGGGGGAAAAAAAGAGAGAAAGAAAGGATAAACCTATATATATATATATAGAGAGAGAGAGAGAGAGAGACATAGACATGCATGCATACATATCCTCTTGAATGATTGGGCTAAAAGAAAAAGAAAAATGCATGTCAACAGGGATAGGTCTACGCCATTGGCTCCTCTCCAGCATATATAATTTGTCAGGTATGTATGTATGTGTGCGCACGCCAAAAAGTTGCCCAGAACTTAAATCGAATGCCTTTGACATTCTAGTTCTATTTCGGTTGCCAATGGTGCAGGAATGAAGGAAATATATAAGATGAATCTGCAGCATACACAAGCAGATGAAATTCTAAACCTAGTTTGTCAGAATCTGATGCTTTTGAATGTACAAAAGAGGAATGTGATTAGAATAGCACTGAATTGTGCAGCTCAGCAGGACAATGCTGAGTTTGTTTTGCGAGTAACGAAGGCAAACCCGGAGTTAATCTCACTAGTTACTTCTGTTTACCTAAACTATCCCATTTTTGTCATAACTGTTGTTGAATATCGTAAAGCTGCGGTTTTCAGCCTCTTCCTTTTTTTTCAATTTAGGATTATGGCAGCAGCAACAGCAGCAAAAATGATAGCAGCAAAAGAGACAGGAAATAACTTGCTACATTTGGCAGCCTTGTTAGCTCCTGCTTCCTACCTTAACTGCATCTCCGGTGCGGCATTGCAGATGCAAAGAGAACTGCAATGATTCAAGGTTAGAACTGAAATTTAATCCTTTTCTGTGCATGCCAGAGGCAGAAGAAAATGAATCATATTAACACATGCACACATGTCCGGTTTGTTTTCGTTGCTAATAATTAGGATTCATTATTATATGGTGCAATTTAATAAATGAAGTTGACTAAAGAAGGAGATGTTTTGTTTAAGGATTTTTTTATTTTTTTTTTTAATTCATAGACACATCTGATGAGACTTGCTGATTGTGAACTAGCTAGAAAAGTGAATTAATTTTATATCGTTGGATAATTCCTTGTATAATGCAAGAATAACAATGGGTTAGCTTATATGAAACAAATTAATTTTTTTTTAATATGCAATTAATCAATTCTAGCTATTTTGTTACTTTG
Organism: Neltuma alba; assembly: GCF_004799145.2. Classification (NCBI taxonomy): domain Eukaryota; kingdom Viridiplantae; phylum Streptophyta; class Magnoliopsida; order Fabales; family Fabaceae; genus Neltuma; species Neltuma alba. The sequence continues at coordinate 17,959 of NW_021637004.1, read as the reverse complement.
AGTCTTTTATTTAGTGCTTATTTATTTATTTTGTATATACATAGGCTGTCGAGAGCGTGGTGGATCCTCGATACAGGCTAGATGAAAACAAGAAGGGGCTGATTCCTCTAGAATATTTCAAAGAAAACCACAAAAAGCTGAGGGCTGAAGGAGAAAAATGGATGAAAGAAACAGCATCTTCTTGCTCAGTTGTTGGGACTCTAATTGTTACCATCATGTTTGCCGCAGCTTTAACAGTTCCTGGGGGAAACAATCAGGATTCAGGGTACCCAATATTTATAAAGGAAAAGTTATTTAAAGTTTTCTTGATCTCAGATGCACTTTCTTTGTTTTCATTCGCTACTTCTGTACTCACATTTTTAGGAATCCTCACCTCACGCTATGCAGAAGAAGACTTCCTTTACTTGCTACCTACAAAATTGATAATAGGTCTTTCTACATTGTTTTTGTCTATTGCAACTATGATGATTTCCTTTTCAGCAACAATAATGATAACGTTGCAATATAACTCATCACGTTTATGGTTTACTCTTCCGGTTACTTTGCTTGCTGGTGTTCCTGTAACCCTCTTTGTATTATTACAATTTCCTCTTCTTGTTAAAGTGTTTTCTTCTACTTATGGTCCAAGCATCTTCAAGAAGAAGGTGGAAGAGTGGCCATGAACCGTGCATGTAATTAATTCAAATCTTACCATATATGTATGATTTCCTATTGAATAAAGATTTTCCTCCTCTTGAATCTTACTTGTGTAATAAGCCAACTGCTTATATAATTAGCCTATGTTGGAGGTGTGTATCAACCTTTGCATATTTAGAACATATATATATATATATATATATTGATGTGGTTATGCCAAATTAATTAGATTAATTAGCTGATCCCTGACAGGACTTAGCTTTGCAGATGATTTTTTTTTTGTGGGTAGGCACAGGTATTCTTCTATTAAAAGTAATCCTGTCCGAGATACAGTTGGGTACTAAATATGGGTAGCTCTCTTAAGATTTGAATATTGGTTCATTACGTTATAAAAGATTAGCCCATTTCGTTTTGTGGATGAATTATTTATTTTTAATGGGAACAAATCAGACAATAAAATGGGTTGTACTCTAGGTGATTCAATTATGGGTAGTCCAAACCAAAGTCATCACATGGGCCTAATACATGTGATGGGCACGTGGTAGTTTATAATAATTATGATTAAGAATAATTTTAAATAACGATAGAAGCCCTTCCAAAAATTTAACTAGTCAACTCATGATCTTGTTGACTGTTTTAGAGCCTAACTTGTTTTCAATATATGGGTTCTGTTTACTAAGATTTATGCAAGTACTTATTTCATATCTTATCATGTTATGTATTGAACAAGAAATTTCAGATCCCCTTGGATCTTATCCTGTAAATAAAGCACATGGTTTTATTTTTAGCCTAATTAATGCGTTTGCGTATCATCAGGCTTTGCACATTTAGAACATAAGCATTGATAATGTTGTGACTATAGCAGGACACGTAGGCCTGTTATAGCTTGAATCAAGATAAAGTTGAACCATTTAAATTTAAATTACCAAAAAAAAAGTTAATAAAAAGTTTAATGGTATTCATGAGCATTTTTTTTCGTCAATAATAAGAAATTTCAGTCAAGCAAAAAAGTTACGGTTGAGATTTTTTAAATTTAAATTTTAGATATTAAAATCATTAGTGTAATAAAATATAAAATTTTATATTCTTTATTAAAATATTCAATTAATTAATTAATCTTAAAAATTCACTATCTTTCCTTGGCTCTGTGTGTGAGAGTAGCCCGTCAAGTCAAATCAATCAAATTAAAGCCTCAAAAATCAAGCTGCCAACCATCATTCCATTCAAGGAGTATCATTGACGATACCAACAGAGTTTTTTAAGCGGACTTTGGACTATTTTCATTTGTTTTGTATACAGAGAATGTAAATAGCACTGCTAGGTTTCTTTATTGCTGAAAGATAATTCATCATGAACATGAATTTTGACTATATCGCAATTGAAGTCGTAGCGCAATGTCAGAAACTCCTCTTCCATGATTGCGTTATGATGCAACAAACTAAATGAGTACTTTATTAACATACAAATGCGTAGTCAATTATGATTTTTTCATTATGAACAAAAAGCTGAGCTTGATTGCAGATGATGATCAAGTCCTTGTCGCAGTAGCTAATCATGCCAAGAGATCTATCCATGCGGGAATTGCATTTCAAATGCATTTAAATTTTTGAAAGAAAGAGGATCATAAATCTCATTTTACTTTTATTTTGGTCCTTAATATAACATGTCAATTCATTTTATTTATCATATTTATCTATTTTTTTCTAATATAATCCTTATAATAATGATAGTTCTAATCAGTATATTTAATTATAGCAAGGATATTTTTAAAAAGAAAATATATGTTTATTACAAATAATTAACTTAATTGGTTTCCTTAATTTACTCAAATCGATTAACTAACTCTTATATTGAGGACCAGATCTAATAATTCGTTAGGGGTGTATGTGGAAACATCCTTCAATTGTTCCTAGAACTAACTTTCTTATAGTAACTAGGGACACTAACTCTCTCAAAAATATAACGACTCCTGATGTTATAGTTCGTGTCGCGTACGTCATTAATGGAAAAGGAGACTATTTAACAAGAGACTTACCTACCCAAATCTACTCAAAATATGGCCCTTTGTTTGTAAATGGTGATTACAGTGCGCTGGACAAATCATAGTTATGATTCCTTAACCGCATCTCCCTTGCCGCATTGTTGATGCAAAGAGAAATAGAATGGTTCAGGCTTAATTAGAAGTGAAATTTAATGCACAGCAGTTAAGTAGCTGATCATGTTCGCAAACAAAATACCGATTGTTTTCATCATCTGGAATCCCCTATTTAACGCCCCTCTGATATTTGGTGGAGCCATTTCAGATTGTACACCGGAACAGACTGTTGACAGAAAAAGAGAGAAAAAACTTGAGTTGGTTTGGGCAATTATATGCATACTTGTGAACTCGATCGATCCTTTAGAAAAATAATAATCTCACTGTTGAGTTACTTACTTGATTACAGTAACCCACAGCAAAGCCAAGTAAGAGACGGCCAATGATGAGCATGGCCACATTTACTGTAAAACCATTCAACAAGGCACCCACAAGGAAGAACAAGCCTCCAAGAAACATGGAGGCTTTACGACCAAGAATTCTTGTGGCGTTAGAGGCAAAGAGAGAGGCCACCAAAGCTGCGAGGTATAGAGATGAGGTGAACAACGTTAGGAGCTCATTATTGAATTTGCAGTAGGCTCCGTTTTTATGGCCTTTTTCAAGTTTCATTTGTTTGTACACGGAAGGAACTAACTTGATCAAAAATGGGTCCATAGAAGTTACGCCTCCTGTAATCCCAAGGTGATCAAGCATTTAGAAGCATTTAGAAAAGAGTAAAATAAACACATATTAATCACAAAATGAGAGGAGTAATCAAGAGTTAATCCATTCAAGGGTTCAAAATAATCCTAGAACAAAGTGCTTAGCTAGTCATAGTCAGCCACAAACTACAACTATAAAAGAAAATTACAGCCATAGCAGATTACAAGAGAGGAAAGGAAAGAATAGCAGAAAAACCTAAAAGAAAGAGCTCAAAATCTCTTCCAAAGCTCAACCCCCTGCTCCAAGCTCTTCAATCTTCCAAAATCCTAGCACACCAGCTCCCTAAAGGTCCAAAATCCTCTTATTTCGGTGTTTTCCTTCTATTTCTACAGCATATGGAGCCGGAGAACATGTGCTGTCTTCAAAACGCATAGTATCAGTAATTCTATGTTGGCTACTGTCAATTCCTTTTCGTTGCCTCTGTTGGATGAACCTAAAGGTTCCTGTTGGCTGAGACCAATAGCTTACTGTTTTGGATCTCTTTTTTACTTGATTTTTTCATCATGTCATAGATCTCTAAGCTTTGTTCCAACTCCTAGGGGATTAATATTTATTTTAAATGACTCCATTCATAAGTTTCAATTACCTAACAAAACAAGACAAACTATGAAAGCGAAAGTTGATGAACCAGGGGCAAAATATTAACAATTAACCATAAATCCATAACTTTAGTGCAAGTATTAACTATGCACATTTTCCTATCATAAATACTTCCAAATATGCATGAATTCACCAAAAAGTATGATCACTAAGGGAAAATGTGCTGATATTACATGAATTTCACAAGGTTATAACAACCATTTACTTATTATAGTATAGATAGTTATGTTTTTTGAAATATGTATATATTAAATAGGGATAAAGTTAAAAAGTTATTATATTTTAATAGAAAGTTAATGTAGTTTAAAGTTTTTCTTAATCTGTGCGAAACATGTTAAAAGTGCCTTATAAATAGAACTAGAGAAGTAGTTGGTGTCTCATACTTCATTAATGAAAAAGGAGGCTATTTAACAAGGGAGTTATCTACACAAAATATAATTTATTCAAAATATGGTCCTCTTTGTAAGGCTACTAACAACTCTCTCATTGCCTTCCTAGTCTATAGGTGTTGGACAAATCACATTTATGATTCCTTATCATTTAATTAATGAAGTGGTGATTACAGTGTTAACAGAGGCAGAAGAATCAGAGATGAGTACTACAAGGCCATAGCTCAGAACAACTGGTCGGCTGCAAAAGCATCCATTGATCGCCATCCAAAGGTATTGAACGCTGATTTTGCTACTTCAATGGGCGAAATATTTCTTCATGTGGCTGTGAAAGTTTGGGCATCTGGGCATAGTAGACGAGTTGGTGAGATTAGTTGCAGAAGAATATCTGGAAATACGCGATGCTTACTATGACAATACTCCACTTGCAATAGCTGCTTCACATAGTGAACTCATCCCAATTGCAGTATGCATGATCATCAAAAATAAAAAGGCACCTGCAACTCCAACTGAAGATGCCACGGCTTTTTATTCTGGCCACAACAAAATGGAACGTTATCTTTATTCTGGTCAGGTCTACTTCGCGTCTTATGACTTTTGATGCAGGTAAAAAAAAAAAAAAAAAAACATAAAACATGGCCGTGACGGAGCTGATGACTATGGGACAGATCGAAACTTTTTAATGCATATATCAACAAATGCGTAGCCAATTATGATTTTCTTTTAACAACAAGAGTTGATGCAATTGATAAAGAGTTGGCTTATAACACACAAGATCATGAGTTCGAGTCCCGCTGCCAATATGAGGACGTTGTTAGTGGGTTATCTATAAGTACCTCTATGAGTGTTCTTTGAGTCTAGAGACATGCCTTAACCGTAGTGAGCCATTGGGACTCAACTCACCTAAACTTTCTTGCACCAAAAAAAAATAAGATGATTTTTTATAGAAAATACTTTAATCAGGTTCTTCATACATGTTAAGTTTTTCAATCGCTTGGTCATATGTTCTATTTTTCATATGGGTTTATAATTAAATGATAATTTTCAAAAATAGAACACATAGTCATGCGTGATTGGAAAATTTGACATAATATATATAAAGAACTTAATGTAAGTATTGTCTTTTTTTTTATTATATTATTATTGGTACGTAATTTATTATTTATTTTCTTTGAAAAACATAGGAGGCAGAGAGTGTGGTGTATCCTGTTTTAAATAAAAGAAATCCTCTAGACCTGTTCAGAGGATGGCACAATGAAAGGGATGAATGAGATTGAAATAGATAAAAGATACTGCTTCTTGTTTGTTCAGTTTGATTAATACGAAAATTTAATATGTAGTAACAAAAAATTCTTCACTCACTTTATCAGCTTCATACATATATACACATATGCACACGATACTTCTGATTCTAAATATAAGATCTAGTTTGTAACGCAAATTAAAATGTGCAGATTAAAATTATAGTACAAACTAATTTTTATATTTAAAATCAAGGGTTGTGTGTATATATATACCTAAAAGAGTACGTAAATATTTTATAAAATATCCATGTCAACAGGGCCAGGTCTACTCCACTGCCGGCTCATCTCCGGCCAGCATCTATAATTTATCTTCTACTTATGATCCAAGCATCTTTAAAGAACGCGGAGAAGTACGTGTAGCGGGGAAAATTTTTTGAACTTTCTTAAAACATTGAAAGATTTCTTTCATAGGGGATAAAAACGATTATAAGTATTTAATTTTAAACATCAAAAGCGTGATCGAACCAACATAAATTCAAGACACTAAAATAACAAATTCATTTATAATGAATATAATATACGAATATTGCATACATTAATTACTTATTGAATAAAAACTTCAAATAAAATCAAATTACCAATATTGATTATAAAAATATGCATAACAAATTTTTTAAAATATTTAAATTAACAATACTCTTAATTTTTAATTATTTACAGTATCATTTATAAATAATGTTTGGTAGTTTAACCTGTGAGTAATTAAAATGATTAGAGACTTACAACCAACAAGTACATATGTTCAAATCTAAGCCGTTATCCTTTCCCCTCTGCCAACGCTCCAAAGTGTGCCACGTCACCCACTTTCAAAACGTTTTCCCCGTTAATAGTCACATTGTCTAGATGAGGTGGTAAAGTACTGAGCAATAACTAAGGAAACACAATATTGGATTCTGATTGTCATGTCCAAAGATATCAAATAAAGAGGTAAGCTCGCGTCGCGTCATAGTTAATTGAGCTATGGAAGGGAGGCGCAATTTTAACGACATAGTTGCAGAGCCACTCACGAGAAACAGCAGTGATGATTGGTTCGAATGGGTTTGGAACTATCTGATATCTCAAGATTTCTGGGAAGTGACGAATAATAGCGCAGGACCAGACGAAAATCATTTGGAAGATTTTGCGAAATGGAGAAGAAACAATGCTGCAGCATTGCACATCATCCGTATCTCTTGTGGGCCTGAGAATCATTCTCAGCGAAACACCTCTCCATGTGGCTGCAAAATTTGGGCATCTGGACATAGTAGAGGTGTTGGTGAAATTAGTTGCAGAAGAATCTCTCGAAATACGCGATGCTTATTATGACAATACTCCACTCGCAATAGCTGCTTCACATAACGGACTCATGCTATATGATGTTGGTGCATAAATAGATATTGCCTTGCATTTGCTCCAACGACGCACGGAGCTGTTTTTTGCTCCTGACCCAGACAAGGAACCAACAATTCAGAAGATTGCGTAGATTTTGCTACTTCAATGGGCGAAACACCCCTTCATGTGGCTGCAAGGTTTGGGCATGTGCGCGTAGTAGAGGAATTGGTGAGATTAGTTCCAGAAGAATATCTTGAAATACGTGATGCTTACTATGACAATACTCCACTTGCAATAGCTGCTTCACATAGTGGACTCATCCCAATTGCAGCATGCATGATCAACAAGAATAAAAATATTCTTGCAATTCCAACTGAAGATGATTGGGACATTCCGGTTACCATGGCTTTTTATTCTGGCCACAACAAAGTGGGAGGTAATCTCTATTCTGTCACTCCCTTGCAAGTCTTAAACCGGAAAACGGCACTGTGGGGCCTTAGTTCCTCCAAACCTGTTTGAGATTTGGAGAATTAGGTAGCATAACTTTTAGATATATAATTTTATACACAAAGCATAATATGTATGTTTCATCTTCATTTTTTCCCTGTCTGATTATACTTGTTGTCATTTTGCCATTATGTCTCATACTATATGAAGTTTAATACATGAATATATAGATATTGCCTTGCATTTGCTCCAACAATGCACGGAGCTGCTTTTTGCTGCTGACTCAGATGATGAGGAACCAACAATTCAAAATATTGCACGCTATCTTCCTAATTCTCTTGACAAAAGTCAATTTTCGTTCTGGAAGCTATGCCCTATCACTGTTAGTGCATATTATTACTTTCTATTTTTCCCTGCAATTTTTTAATTATACACTAGCCAAATATGATGATGAGGTTAAAGATGGTGAAGATGAAGTTATTTTAACAAACACCGGTATATATAGTTTAGTTTTTTTCGTGTTATATTCATCAATATTTGGTCACATATGCTGGGTCATTAATAAACTTTTTTCAAATATATATTACCCCTATAACAATTTATTAGGAGAAGACTTTAAGTCATAGTGTTTCTGTATACTTTTAAATATGTGCAAAGTTGAAAAAAAATGTTCTATCTTTAAATAAAGTTAATGAGTCAATCATCTTTCTCTGGTTGGGAGCACATTTCGTGCTAATTACAATTATTAGCATTGATTGCTCATCTTAATTTAAACTATCCAAGTCGATTTTGGATAGTCCAGTTTGAATTTAAACTTATTATATATTTAATTAATTTTTTGTTTGAATAGATATATAATTTAAAATAGATATAATCTTATTACTAAGACTTCTTTAAAAAATAAATTTATCATTGAAAAAATTGCATATTAAAAATTTTAAATATGAATCATTCATATCAGATATTAGATGGTCTGGATTGCGTTATAGTGATGAGCATAGGATATTCATAACTGTGATGAGTACTAAATGAGGGCCCTCTCTAATCCTGGTGAGGTAGTTATAATATAGACTGGATAGAGTATAAGGGAAGTCAAGTATGTACAAAACATATTGGACACTGTAAATTCAAACAATAAATTTGCTACAATTAATAACCAGTCTTTGAGTTTTAGGCATAGTTTTGTGGGAACGCTAAATCCATTATTATATGTGTTGACGAATGTGAGTTCTTTGACTAAAAATTAGAAAACTCCTTTGCTTCTCTCTTCCAAGCCTGTTCTTTAATATAGTTAATTTTCACTCAATGAATTTGTCCTTTTGCATGATTGCTGCAAAATTTTCCAAAATCTATCAATATGCTTAATCGCTTGCAGTGGACAACAACTCTGTGTGTGTGTGTGTGTGTGTGTGTATTTACAATCAGTGTTATCTTCCGATAATTCATTATCGTTGTCAGCATAATAATAGTATTTGTTATAAGTACACTACATCTAATTCTCATTACATAAGATACCTTCTACAATTTTTTCATGGTCAATATAAGGCTCTTTCAAAATTTGGTTAAACGTTTATGGCGTATTTCCAAAAATAATGTTGGCTAAACAATTTCCAAAAATATATTTATGTAATTAACCCTCAATTTATTAGGAGGTGGCGGCAATTAATTAATACTATTTACGTAATTTACTTGTACTTCTAGTTATTTATTGCGTTAGTATTTTAAGAAGCTTGTGTTTTCCCATTTCTTTGATCACTTTTGGGTGGAAGATATGAAAATACCATCAACCAAAATGACTGGACATTTCTGCGTAGATATTCAGCAAGAAGGCGAGAGCAACAAAGCAGGTCGAGGTACAATATTCCCTATCACTTTGGAAGATAAAATCAAATAATATTATATAACTATTATTATTATAGAACATAGATTATACCAAGTATACCAATTATTATTATAGAATTAACATAGATTATACCAAGTATACAAATGTCCATGTCAACAGGGCTAGGTCTGCTCCATTGGCTCGTCTCAGGCATCTATAATTTGTCAGGTAGGTATGTATGTAAGTATGCCAAAAAGTTCCCCAGAAGTTAAATTGGATGCCTTTGGTATTTTAGTTCTATTTGATTTATAGCCAATGGTGCAGGAATGAAGGAAATACATAAGATGAAGGTGCAGCATGCACAAGCAGCTGGAATTCTAAACCTAGTTTGTGAGAATCTGGTATATTTGAATGAAGTAAAGAAGAATATGGTTGGAAAAGCAATGACATCTGTAGCTAAAGAAGAGAATGTTGAGTTTTTGTTGCGAGTAACAAAGGCAAACCCAGAATTAATCACGCTAGTCAGTTTTGGCCAGCCAGACTTGACCATTTTCTTTGACGCTGTTGAATATCGTAGAGCTGAGATTTTCAACCTCCTCTGTGGTTTTCGCTTTAAGAATGTGGTGGCGACATTAGTTGATTTGGAGAACTCAAATACCTTGCTGCATGTGGCAGCTATGTTGGCCCCTTCTTCCTACCTTAATCGGATCCCTGGTGCCACATTGCAGATGCAAAGGGAAATCCAATGGTTCAAGGTTAGTTAGAAGTGAAATTTAATGCTTTTTCCTTGGATAATTATTTGTATATATACACATAGAATGCAATAATAACATGGAACGAGTTTGAAATAAGCTCCTAAAGCTCATCCTATATGAACAGTCGAGATAGATAAGGACCCAAACCAGTTCCGAATAACATTGAATTAGCCTAAATGGAACAAATGTCAGTTTTAATATATGCAATTAATCAACACTTCTATTTTGCTACTTTGTATCTTTTATTAATTGCTTATTATGTATTTATTTTCTGTAAACGTAGGCCGTCGACAGTGTGGTGGATGCGGGAACTAGGCTATCCGTAAACACGAACATGTTGAACCCTCTAGAATATTTCAAAGAAAACCACAAAGAACTTAGGGCTCAAGGAGAAAAATGGATGAAAGAAATAGCATCTTCATGTTCAGTTGTTGGCGCACTAATTATTACTATTATGTTTCCCGGAGCATTTACGGTTCCAGGAGGAAACAATGAGATTTCAGGATACCCAATATTTATAGAGAAAAAATTATTTAAGGTTTTCTTAATTTCAGATGCAATGTCCTTGTTTTCGTCCACTACTTCTATGCTCACATTTTTAAGAATCCTCACCTCATGCTATGCAGAAGAAGACTTCCTTTACTCACTACCTAAAAAATTGATAATAGGTCTTTCTACACTGTTTTTGTCTATTGCAACTATGATGATTGCCTTTTCAGCAACCATAATGATCATGTTACAATATAACTTATCACGTTTATGGGTTACTCTTCCTATTATTGTGCTTGCTGGTATTCCAGTAACCATCTTTGTACTATTACAATTCCCTCTTCTTGTTGAAGTAACTTCTTCCACTTATGGTTCTGGCATCTTCAAGAAGGTGGAGAAGTGGCCATGAATTGTGCATGTAATTAATTCACATCTTATCATATATGTATTATTTTCTAGAGGATGAAATGTGTGTGTACTTCATGTCTTTTTATTACTATAGCAGGAAACATATGGGCCCGCTATAGTTTGAATCCAAATAAAGTTGAACAACTTGAATTTAAATTAACAGAAAGTTTAATTGTATTCATGAGCTTTTTTTCATCAATAATAAGAAATTTCAGTTAAGCAAAGAAGTTATGGTTGAGAGAATTAATTAATATCACAAAAAATCACCATCAGTTCTTGGTTGTGTGTGTGAGAGAGAGAGAACCCCGTGAAATTAAAGCCTCAAAAATCAAGCTGCCAATGATAATTCCTTTCAAGATATGATTGATGACTGTTTTCCTAACTTTTGTATATATACATAATGTAAAAGGGATAATTAACCTCTGGAGTGAGAGAGGTACAAGATTTAGATACGGGTATTGTGTTTAAGTTTACATCATGGTAGGGCACCTTATGATTGTGTAATAATTCTCTACGTTCAGACGTAAAATGGGGGCTTAGAAGAGATCGAAAAGCTATTTGCGTTTTAAAAAATTATTAATTAAAAATAATTTATCAATATAATTCTACCCTGAGAAGTGCTTGCTAGACATCCTGGATTATGCCAAACGGACGCATTATATTCTCGAGTATTGGATCGGCCGATCCGAAATAGCGATCTGATTAATGCTTACCTTTATTAGCGATTACTTTACAAAAGCCCAGAAGACAGAACGGAACATAAGAAGGCTGAGGCATTAACATATCAAATTTCCGTCAGAGGAGGGAAGCTGCACGCACACACACACACACACACACACATCTCCAAGTTCAACTGGTAAGTAATGTGTATGATTGATCTCTGTTCCTTTTAACAGAAAATATGTGTAGTTATCAAGAAATATTGCCCATTAATTGGTAGCTGCAAGTCTCTCCCCTCATCACTGTAATCACCAATTCTTGCAGTTTCAGAAATTAAAATACACATTTCATCCCAAAAAGAAAATTTTTTTGAACTGTATTAACTCACCATTAAAATATAATAACTTTTTAATTTTATTCCTGTTTAATATAAATACTATTTAAGAAAATAACTATTTACACTATAATAAGTGATGGATAAAATAGTACATTCATATTAAAAATTTAATGAGATGACTTATAAATAGGATTAAAAAAAATAACTTTTTGCTTACTGAAATTTCTTATTATCGATGAAAAGTTGCTCAAGAATAAAATTAGACTGCCAAACTTTTTATTAATTTAAATTTAAATTGTTCAACTTTATTTGGGTTATTCAAACTATAGCAGGCGCATGCATCATATGTTGTAATAGGCCCATGTATCCTGACATATTTCCGAAAGCACGATTCTCGGAGTCTGAGAGAAAATGGACATTGGGGATGAAGCAAACTAAAAAGCATACACTACTTTAAAATTAATTAATTTGGCATAATCAGACATCAACATGTTTATGTTCTGAATGTGCAAAGGTTGATGATACACACACATCACCAACTTATGCCCTTACTTAAGCTAAAAATAAAACCAGGTGCTTTACACTCGAGGGGATGAAGAATTTCTAATTCAACAGAAAATACATAAAGTACTAAGATATGAAGTGCGCACACATTTCATGGCCACTTCTCCACCTTCCGGAAGATGCCTCGACCATAAGTAGAATAAATTATTTCAACAAGAGGGAACTGTAATAAAACAAAGATAGTTATGGGCACGCTAGCAAGCATAATAACAGGAAGAAAAGCCCAAAAAGGTGATGAGTTCTGCTGCTACATGATGATCATTGCTGAGGAAAAGGCTATCAGCATAGTTGCAATTGAGAGAAAAAGTGCAGAGAGGCCTATGATCAATTTTGTAGGTAAGGAGTAAAGAAAGTCATCTTCTACATAACGTGATGTAAGAATTCCTACAAATGTAAGCACTGAAGAAGTAGAAGCAAACAAGGACATTGCATCTTGACAAACTCGATTATTTTTATATATTTTGGTATCTTTTATATGAGTTTTGTCAGCTTAATTGGTCCCTTTTTGCCTTAATTGATTTATTTTGTTTTATTTTGAATTATTATTTTATAGGGGCAAAATTGTCATATTTTGGTTTAATTGTGACTAATTAATTTTTTAGGACAATCAATGCTACCTTATCCTTGAATTTTGCTTGCAGGTTCTTGGAAGATTCAAAAATATAAAAAAAAAAAAGGAAAAAAAATAAATAATAATAATAATAATAATAATTAGGGGGGCAAAACGTTGCGTTTTGCCCCAACCTAATTATCATCTATTATATCATCTTCATCCGGGAAGCTGGGGGCGAGAAGAGACACACGAACACGCCGCACGGAGCTGAACACACACACGAGGCGGCTCGAGGGAACCGGGGAGCGAAACAGAGGACGGAGAGGCGGCCGAACGAAACAGAGGAGACCCACAAGCTGAACGGGGAGCGAAACAGAGGACGAGCTGAGGCGGCCGAACACGAAACAGAGCAAGGCGACACCACGAGCTCGACGAACCAGATCAGCGGCGCCAGAGGAGAGGCTTCGGCGGCAGAAGAAATAAAACAGGAGCTGGAGGCGGCGTCGTCTGCTTCTTCTTCACTGCTGCCAGCAACGAAGAAGGAAGAAATCATCCACTGTTCCATCGAGCTCACGGCTGAACCAGAAACAGCGTGAACAGTAGTATTATTATTTTTCATGGAATCCTGTAGCAAAATTCTGAATATGACATTTCTCATGGCAAACCGTGGCTAAGATCCTCTGATTCTCCAATTCAACAATAATGGCAGGAGCTTGGATCTTTAAAGGGGAGTTCTAGTTGCTTTAATTTCTTACTCAATAATTGTTTAACAATTCCTAGGTCTTAGGATAGTTTTCTGATTGTTGGGATAATTGTATTGCTTAATCTGATTATATTTGGGGATTATTGTGACTGAATTATTGCTTAGTATTTGACATTGGACTGTTTATAGTTTTGATCTCAATTATAATGTTGTGGTTATGACATTTGTATTGATTTTGGAATTAATATATTGTGATTTTCTAAGGTGGCTTAGAATTTTGGATCATATAGTCTCTTGCTAGCTTTAATTCTATTATTTTGGATTTAAGAGTTCTAATTAAGCATTGGTTTTTAGCATCCTTAATCCCACTTTACTATTCTGGTTGCAGTTAGTAAGTTGGGATTTTAGGAAAATATTTTGTGGCAACTCGAGGTGGCTCGGTTGTTGGATCAAAAGCTTAATTATAATTCTTAATTCATTGTTTTTAACTCCCACATCTTTTAGAGTGATGATTGCCTGTGTTGTTGAATTGGAGGATTGATTTTTATCAGTGTTATTTGTGTGTCTCATTTTCATTTCTTTAATCTCCATTCATTTAATCACTTTTATATAAAAACAAAAAAGAAAGTATTTTAATTTCAATTTGATTCGTAGTATTTAATTAACAGCTTTTCAGAATCAAAAATCTCTTTTTATAGTTTAGGTTACTTGCATTTATTTACTAGGGTTTAATTTCGTTTTCGGCTCCTCAAAGTGAAACGACACGGGTTGTGCACTATATTGCATTAATTCGGTTAATTTTTGGAGTAACCCCAAAGTGACAATTAAGGGCAGTTCAACTTCAAGTGGCGCCGTTGCCGGGGAGCCAAGAAATTGGTTCCCTAGTAATTAAGTGTCAAGTAGCCTTGATTGGGGTTCATTTGTTGAGCCTTTTTAGTTTTCATTTTTGTTAGTTTTTGCATTTTCTTTAGTAGTTTGCATTTGTTTCTATTGATTTTTCATAGCATTTTTTTTTCTTCTTCTTTCTTTGCATAAAAAAAAATTTAAAAATACAACTAAATATCTTGATTTTTCATTCATTGCATTTTTCATTCTCATACGCATACACTTGCATTGCATTGCATTCATCTGTTTTCTTTGTTTTATTGCTTTTGGTTGATTGATTGTTTATGCCAAGAAAGGGTAGGTCTAAAACCCTAGTTCCTTCCAATCTTGAGCTTCAAAGTTCTTTAAGAGAAGTTAGACAAGACTCAAGGGTAGAAAGGACTAGTGAGGTTGAATTAGACAATTTAACTGATCTAGATTTGGTGGTTGACTTAGGTGACATAATGGAAACAGTTAATAATCCTAATGGTAACAACAATGGTGGTAATGAGAGAGGGGGCAATGGACATAATGGGGAGCATGACAGAATAGGAGAGAATAATGGAGATAACCCTAGAAGAAGAACTATTAGGGAAGCCACTACTTCTGATGCAAATTATGATCCTTTTAATGTTGCATGCCCTAATGTTGATGTTAATTTTGAGATTAAAGGTCCACTGCTTAATAATTTGCCTAAATTTTATGGTTTGACAGGTGAGGACCCGTACAAACATCTGAAATCTCTCTCTATGGTATGTGCTAGCATGAAGCCGGTTGGGGCTGATCTGGATGAGGTTCTTTGGAAGGTATTCCACTTATCTCTGGAGGGCAAAGCACGAGAATGGTACATGAGCTTGCCTAGTTATATGGCAGATGCTTACCATAACTGGAACAACCTTAGAAAAGCATTCTTGGAGAAGTATTTCCCTGCTTCCCGGACTTCTACATTGAGAAAAGAGATCTACTCTGCAAAGCAAGATTATGATGAGTCACTTTATGACTACTGGAACCGTTTTCAGGACTTGCTTTCTAGATGTCCACACCATCAGATTCCAGATGAGCAGTTAGTCCAATACTTTTATGATGGACTTAAGACCCAAGATAAGGGGATGTTGGATGCTGCTTCTGGGGGTTCTCTTATTGATTTAACTGCTGAGGAGGCATGGGAACTTATCAGAAAATGGCATTGAACCATCAACAGTATAGCATCAGGGAGTCTAAAAATGTCAATGCAATGCATACTAATCCTTCTTCAGTCCACATTCCTCAATTGGACACATTCACTTCTCAAATTGCTGCTTTGACTACACAGTTGAATAAGCTTGCATCTCACACTCCCCCTGTTGACACTCGGACTCCTAATTCTATGGAGATGACTGCACCTAGTTGTGAGCATTGTAATTCTGTTATGCACATCTCTGCTGCTTGCCCTCATAGATATGAGGAAGTTTCTGCCATGTATCAAGGAAGGGCCAATCAATCCAAGCAATGGAACCCATACTCAAACACATATAATGAAGGATGGAAAGCTCATCCAAATTTCCGATGGGGAGGAGGTGACAATAGGCAGGTTCAAGAAGGGTTTCAAGGGAATATGGTTCCTCAAGGGCAAACTTACTATGGAGGGTTACAAGGAGAATCTTCTAGAGCCATGTCTACCCCACAGCAATCACAGTCTAAGGATGATGAGCGGTTCTCTCGAATACTCAAGGGCATTGAGGCAATGACTGAGCACATATCTAAGTCTGAAGCTAAATCTGAAGCTAGATTTGCAGCCCTAGAGAATAGGATGGAGCAATGGGAAACTAGAACCTCTAATTTGACTTCTTATGTCACTAAGTTGTCAAATGGTGTGAGTGAACAGCAAGCTAAGGCTAGTGGTTCAATGCCTTCCAACACGGTGATAAATCCTAAATCTTTGAATGCAATTACATTGAGAAGCGGTAAGGAAATTGGTGCTAAGACAGTGCAATTCAAAGATGATGAAGAGGGTGAAGAACCGGTTGATGAAGAGATAGAAGTTGAGTCTCCTCCTTCTAAAACCACTCAAGACATTCCCAAGGCCACTCAAGAGACCTCCATTCAATCCAAAGAGCCAATAGAGAAAGGATCATCTTCCAAAGGTGATGAGGTAATATTTCTGACTTGCCTTTTCCTCATTCATATCTCATGAGTAAGAAAGTTGTTGAAAAGAAAGATAATGATGAGCTTTTTGAAATGTTTAGCAAACTTGAGGTTAATGTGCCATTACTTGATTTGATTAAGAGATGCCTAAGTGTGCTAAGTTTCTGAAAGATCTATGTACAAACAAGAGGAAGTATAGGCATAGTGAGAGAATCCAACTGGGGTCTAGTGTTAGTGCTATCTTCAAGCCACAGCTGCCTATTACTATTAAGTGTAAAGACCCGGGTTCCTACACTATTCCCTGTACCATAGGCAAAACAAACATTTCACATGCCTTACTAGACTTAGGTGCAGCCATAAATGTTATGCCTACCTCTGTCTATGAGAGTTTGGGTATTCATGCCTTGAAAGACACCAGTGTTGTGCTAGGTCTAGCTGATAGGACTGTGAGACATCCTAAGGGTCTTGAGGATGTTCTTGTGCAAGTGAAGGGTCTGTGTTCCCAGCTGACTTTTATGTGCTAGATATGACTGATGAGATTAAAGCCGATAGCACTTTGATTCTAGGAAGACCTTTCTTAGAACAGCCCAAACCATAATTAATGTGAAAGACGGGGGGGTCATTACCATGGGTTTGGGGACCAACAGATTACCTTCAACATTTCTGATGCTATGAGTCAAGGTTATGCAGATTGCTCTTACTTGGGTGTTAATTTGATTGATTGTGCTGTTAATGATGTTGATGATTTGCATGAATCTGAGATGCATGAACATGACTGGTATGGTGAGATTGTTGAGCATGATGATGCATTTACTTGTTTATCTACCCTCATTCTTTTTTTTTTGCTCATGTTATGGTGACGTGGTGTGTGTTAATGTTTAGAAGTTGATCACCTCCTTTCCATCTCTCATGATTTTGATGCATCATCTTGTCTCTTAAACTGTGATTCTGACCTTGAACATTACACTTGATGATAGCCTTGAGAAAGGCGAGTTTGTTGATTTTGCAGGAACTGATGATAAAGGAGCTGTTACACAAGCTACACCGATAGCTTCTCCTTTGAGTGGTGCTGGAACATTAGAAGAGGCTAGCAAAAAGAGTGCTACTCACTTAGTCACTTCTAATCCACTCTTCCTTGTGATTTACTTGATGTTTCTGTGATAAATTGATGACCGATCCTTCTTTTGTAGGTCATC